>NC_084891.1:13357500-13527500 GCF_958979055.1 Alnus glutinosa | reverse complement strand
ATTCAGAAGACGAAGCTAGATACAAGATAGTAACACTCACATGTACCCGATGCAGTGGTCGTACCTTTCTCTCTAACGTGTAACCCAACACGAATGCTTCCCAACCAGGTCACCTACCTGAAGGGGTCTTCAATGGAATCCTTTATCTTAGAGCCGACCTCTAAGATAGACTTCAGATGTAGCGCAACAACAGCACACTTGTAATGGCTTCAGAGGAAACTTGAACAACTAATACTTCTCTGAGCTCTAATGGAATTCAATGCCGAATTCTTGCAGTTCTCAATGCTCAGGGGCCTCTATATATAGGCTAAGGTGCAGAATGGGCGACTGCTGAAATATATGAGGGTGCCGTCCGGACGATGGTCATGGCCGTCCGGACAGGCAACTGTGCGACAGGATTTTCTGAAAATTTCGCTGAAAATCTTTCCTGTTTAAGAGCCGCGTCCGGATGGAAGACACAGTCATCCGGACGGTTGCACGTCCGCTACAAGTATTTTCCATATAAGTCTTCGCGCATCCGGACCATGGGGGATGAACGTTCGGACGATTGATCTTCAACACGTAATTTCCATAACTGATGTGCACGCGTCCGGACCATGATAGGCAGTCGTCTGGACGGTTGAAGTCGAATTGGCAATTTCCTTCTTTGATGAATGCGCGTCCGGATGAAGGCTGTCTAACGTCCGAACGGGTGTATTTGAATTGTGATTCTTGCCTTGTGGAGACGCACGTCCGGATGGATACCACATCGTCTGGACGGTTGATTGATCTTCCCTTTATTGGAACTTGGAAAGAATCTGAAACTGTTCGAGTACAGAGGGACGTCCGGACGGTCTGTTGAGACGTCCGAATGGGCTGTTTAGACGTCCGGATGGATGCAAGTTGGACAGAACCTTCTCGACACAGTGGATGGTCCAGACGGAAATACATGTCGTCCGAACGGATGATGCTTGGTCTGTCTGGCGTCCGAACGGTATGGCACGTCCTCCGGACGGATGGAACAGTGACAGATAGGCGTCCAGATGGGATGACACATCGTCCAGACGGCTGCCAGGCAACCGGAAATCTTCTGACTCTGAAGCACTTCTGAATAGTTGAATCCCTGTGAAGCATCTTTTACAAACAAGTATTTTTGTCCAAACACAGAATGAGGCCAAAAACTAACATCATAGTTATACAACCATCATGCATATAGAAAATTCCAAATTAAAATACAATCAAACAATTGTTACTTGGAAAGGGCTACATCAACACCCTATTAGGAATTTAGCCGCTCATCGTGGTGCTGGGATGGTCTCCTGCCATGTTCTTCTTCTCTTCAACTTGTCAAGCCTCTAAGAAGAATTTTTTGTCTAAATCTAAGCACAAGCACAAGCATAAACACAAGCACAAGCACACCTTCTTTTGAAGCTTAATGGTCTATTTATAGGAAGCACACAAGTCCTAGAAGCCCTTGAAATTCCAGAAAAATCATCTCTTGAGTCTTCTTAGTCCTAGTAAGAGATTGAAACTTCAATCCAAGTAGGAAAAGGTTTCCAAATTCGTCCAGAATTGTGGTCTTTTATTGTAGGAACATTTTGGCATAGTGTCCTAATTAGGGAAAAGCTATTTCCGACATCTTTGTTTCATTTTTCATTAGCTTTCCAACATCACCAATTTTTTTCCAATCCGATATCTTAACCAAAAGTTATGATCAAAACACTGAGACATGTGCAGAATCCAAATTTGAACCCAATCCGATTTTGACTCTTAGTAGAGAAATTCCGATTTAATCCTTCACTTGATTTGATTAAACTTAACCACATCATATAGGTCTTCTATTATGATTGGTTAAGCTTAAACATATCTTCTAGGTCTTCTCAAAGTGTGCTTTAAGCCCAAAATTAATGGAATTAATTGCATCTTTATTTAAAACCTGAAAACATTAAAACAACACAAAATCAAACAAATAACAATGCTAAGGAATTAACATATATAAGTTAAGGGGCTTGAATGTGCAACATTCAACGTTTATCAAAGACCTTAGAGGCCCAAGATGTTTTGAATGCTCAGGCTTTGGGCATATACGAGTTGATTGTGAGAATCTTAAACAGGGAAAAGGGAAGGCTTATAATGCGACTCTCACAGATGAGTTCGAAGAAGAAGAATCTCCTGAGCAAGAAAAATTTCTAGCCTTTGTGGCTCCACATGAAGAAAATGAGGATTCTTACCACTCAAAGCACAGTGATGAAGACGGGGAAGAACTCAAGGAGGCATATAAAATCCTCTATGTAGAGTTCGAGAAGCTGAGGGAGGCTCGTAAGTAGCACATTTATGAGCTGAGTAACTTACAGACTGAGAAGAGTTCACTGCTGCTTTAGATACAATACCTAGAGGAGAAGCTACTGGAGACACAGCTTCAAATGGAGAGGGTCCCCGATGAGAAGCTGACTCATATGCTGTCATTCCAGAAGAGCCCAACAGATAAGACTGGACTCGGGTATGTAGCTCCTCCCTTTGAGATTCCCACTACTTCTAGGACTGTCTTTGTTAAGCCCATAGTCCCCGAGTCTCCACCCATAGTCATTGACAAAGGGAGCGGAGATGTTCCAGTCACTCAGAAGCTTCCCACCATTAGACGACCTCTTATATGTCATCACTATAGCCTAAGTAGACATGTCCGACCCCAGTGCTCCCTTCTCAAGGAAGAGGTACCCAGACAAGTAAGACGTGCACAAGACCTCTGGCCCAGCATAAAGATCCAAGGCATCTGACTCCCTAGTATCAGGCTCATGGAATCAAGCTCCAAGGAATCAGGCTTCCCAGTATCAAGTTTCATGGCATCAAGTTCCAAGGCATCAGGCCCCGCGGCACCAAGCTCCTCAGCATTAGCGACCTCAGCAAAGATTTGTTCCTGCCAATCAGAATGGCAAACCCAAGGCTAACAAATCAAGGCACTTCATGAAGAAGCCTCAAAAGATGGAAGATGATCAATCCTATCGGGAATTGCCTATTTGGATGCAGGGCATGATACAGTGGATGGAGCATCAGATGAAGTCTTATCCACAACCACCAAAAGGAAGGCAGGCATGGGTCAGAAAGGAGGCAAACATTCACCCCTTAGGGGGAATGGACTCACATAGTTGGTGAAGATACACATGCCTAGGATTTGGTTCCTAATCCTAGAGCATCAGGTTTGATTGCATTGCATTAGTCTCTACATGTCATTTTTTCTTTGCTTTGCAATTGAGGAACTACTGCTATTTGCCCCTTATTTCTCTTATGTCTTGAGAAATTTTTGCAGGTAATTTTTGGGTAAGACAGAAAAAGCATGTCGGGTGTCTGTTTTTCTGTATTGGTAATTTTGATCCTTCATTGGTTTGATCTTACCTTACATGCTAGTCTTATGATGATTTATCTTTATAGCATGTTTTTACTATTTTTAATAAATAAATAAAAAATTGGGGGAGAAAATGCAAGGAATTTTTTTTTTTCTTTTCTTGGCATGTCAGATATTGCTTGGCTTTTTGCTTGATATCTTAATTCATTGTGCATTAATTTACTGTGCTTGTATATGATTGAGAGCTTTTGCCTAAATATCTGCCAAGTTTTTTCCTGTGCCTATATGCTAGATAGTTACTTTCTTCATGCGATGAAAATGTATATTATCTAATAAGCGTTGAATGTTGCACATTCAAGCCCATTAACTGGCATATGTTAATTCCTTAGCATTGTTATTTGTTTGATTTTGTGTTGTTTTATTGTTTTCAGGTTTTAAATAAAGATACAATTAATTGCATTGATTTTGGGCTTAGAGCGCACTTTGAGAAGACCTAGAAGATATGGTTAAGCTTAATCAAATCATGGGAAAGATTAAATCAGAATTTCTCCAATAAGAGTCAAAATCGGATTTAATTCAAATTTGGATTCTGCACATGTTTCAGTGTTTTGATCATAACTTTCTTCTCAGATCTTGGATTAGAATGAAATTATTGGCGTTGGAAAGCTAATGAAAATTAAACAAATATGTAAGAAATATATTTTTCCTAATTCGCACTTTTACTATGCCAAAATTGCCCCGAAATAAAAGACCGCAAATCTGGACGAATTTGGAATCCTTTTCCTACTTGGATTGAATTTTCAAATCTCCTACTAGGACTAGGAGACTATGTTCCAATTTTTCTTGGAATTTTAGGGCTTTTAGGTCTCTCCTAATCTCTATAAATAGGCCTATAAACATTGAAGAAAGACACTGTAACGACCCGCTTTTTTCAAAAAGCGTAAGTAATTATATCTGGATAATTACGTGTCATTAACCGTTCAGAGATGATAAATCTGGCAGCGGAAAATATGAATTTCTTTTTTTTTTCTTTACAAACATCAGGGACAATTCCCTTACAATACATTCAAAGCTTTAACGAAAATCCCTCTAGACATACATTAAAAATCCTTTAATGTTCTTTACACTAATTACAATGAAATACGTGTCACAAATGACACAACAATATACATGGAAAATTTACTAAATACAAGTAAAGTCCTTAAACATGTTACATACAAAAGAGCACAAACATTGATAAGTACAAGGCACTAAAATTTAACTACAATAGCTTTAAATCTCTTAAGCTAGCAGTTAATCCAATCCATACTCTTCAGAACCTGCGCAAACATCTATGAGAAGGTGGTTACAACCACAATCCCATAGTTCCATAAGTGAGCTAACTGTCATTCAATAACATCATGATTTATGCGTTATTTAAGGAACATATATGACATAATGATGTAGTGATAGTTTTCTATGCAAAGTTTAACAGTTCAATATAGTCATTACACTCCTCTCTTATAAGGGCCGCCCCCCCGGTCAGCGTCTTTCTAGGAATCAATCCCTCACCATTACATTTCGATTAACTTATTTTCGCACTATCAGAGACCTCCCTCCTCTAGTTCTTTGAAAGCCGTCCCAATCAATATGATTATTATTGTTTCCAGTTCAAGTAAATCTCTAACATGAACCTTTGGGAGACGTCCCTCCCAATATTTATAGGCTGGTTATTAACTGTATGCAATAATCAGTCACACGCATCCAATTAACATAAAACATAAACACAACACTATTGAAATCCAGTACTACCCTCAGTAAGTAATTTATACTTACAGCCCTTTTGTGCAGTCTCAGTTCATCATCTGCATCAAATACATACATATATGTGCATAGAAGGTTAATAACATTTCTCTTAGAAATTCATGCCTAAACATCAATCTTAATCACACATATTATATATATGTACATAGGAACAATCATCTATATTAATTATTACTTAACATAACATGGTTAAGTCTTAATATTTACTTAATAAATTAGTAAATCAATACCTTAGAATAATATCTAATCTAGGTCTCAAGTAGCACTTGAGTACAATCTAAAATTCTTAAGATTATTTTCTATAGCATAGATAAATCAACCAACGAGAAACCTATGCATATTTCTAGCAAGACATTAATATCACATTGTTAACTTCAAAAGCTTTCAACCATAATACACAACCAACCAGAAAAGATGTTCGAACATAATTATAATTAAAGAGAACTCAACATATGAACATGTTTTCATATTTAAACCATATAACAACTCAATAACAACATTCATACATTTCCTTAGATTATATGACTCATTTACATAATATTCAATCTTTTTCATTTTAAAATAATTCCCTTTAAAACATCAATGTCAATTTATTAACATATTTAGGATGAAAACACCACATAGCAAACATTTGATAATTGAACTAACACCAATATTCCTCCTACACTCAAAATATCACCATACTCATATTTGGTCAGCAACAAAAGCCACCTAGGGACTTAAATTCAGTTACCAATCCATTAGGACTACATTTAACCCATTCCAATTTAATTAAATATATCACACATAAATATCTAGCCAATACCTCAAAATAACATTCCAATATCTATTCATTTAAAACAACCTAAAACAAATCTCCAAAACACCATATGGCCAACATAGGAAATCTATTCTTTAAAACTCATCACTGATCCGGTTACTAAAATACCAATACACTCAAATATTCATTCAACAATAATTCTAGCTTCTAAAATTATCACAAACCATCTAACCAAAGCACTGCCAACAGGGAACAACAGAGAACAATCCCCCAACATCAATACACCCCAAACTAGCCAGCAAGACCTAATCCCAAAATAATTCCAACAACTAAAATCAACATAAATATCACAAGGCCAAACCTAGCACAGCCTACACCAAATCAGAACATCAATTATCACTAATAATAACCAAAACTCAAATCTACAACACCTAATTCAATACCCATAGCCACTGCCGACACATAACCGGCCAGAACAGGAACACAAGACAGGGAAATCAACATCCAAAAATACCCCATCATTAATCCATAAAAATCCCTTAACCAATCAAATAGAAAACCCCCAAAAATCATCAAACCCTAATTCAACAATAATCAAATCAATCCCCAAAATAAATCATCATAGGTTATAAGAAATTACCCTAAAGGTTTCCTCAACAAATCCATCGGAAAAGCCACTGATTCAGCCGAAAAAGTCGCTGGAAAAACACACATGGAGGGCCGGGTCTTCCTCACGGGTTCAACGGTTTGCAGGTTCTAGGTTATGGGTCTCTTCGAGTTGCGGGCTCTGTCGGTGACAACTCAGCACCACCATCGGAAAATGGGCCGGAAATCGGCTCATGGAGGATCGGCCACCGTAGCTTCACCGGAGAATCGATCTCCATCCCCCGATCTCCCTCAATCTCTCGGTGTCTCTCTTCCGATCACTGCTTCTCTCCTTCTCTCCCGATCTCTCGGTCTCATCTTTCACTCTCATTCTCTCCCATCTCTGCTCCCTCTCTCTCTCTCGTTCTCACTCTCTCGTCTCTCTGTGGGTCTGTGTACTCGAGAAGCACACAGATGAACGAAGAAGAAAGAAGAAGAAAATAAGGAAGAAGAGGAAGACTGCGTGAGAATTAAAAGAGAAGAGAGGGTTTGATTTTATAAACATAAACATATATTATTTTTTCTTAATCATTAAGTTTATAAAATATCTCTTTCATAATAATATCTCCTATAAAAATATCTCTCATAAAAATATCTCTTATAAAAATATCTCTAGGTATTTTATCGGTTGATATTTTTACATTGGTCTTTACCATTATGTGTAATTCATTAAAATTGTAATCTAAGTCCGTTTTGAGTCTAATTCGTTTCGTGGATAATATTATTATCTCAATAATATTACAGCACCATAAATATATACCAAATATATATATCATATAATAGCACAGTAAATATTACACATAATATTATTCGACAATATTATCATGCCAATTAATCCACAGATTAATTCAGTCTGTCAATTTATTAATCCTGTAATATTATTAAGGTATAATAATATTATTCTTTATTTATAAAATTACAGTTTATAAATAATAAGACCAAGGAATATTTATTTTCATAAATATTCGTATATTCCTTATTATTTACCGGGGATTAAAATATCGAGTTAGAAGCCACATATATATTATTGACTACTGGATGTGAATATTGTTTCCTACAATATTAAGCCGTTCGAATGTCGAGTCTTGAGAATCAAACGTCAATTCTAGGCTTGTCTATTTTACTCAGTCTTAAATTCCAATTTAAGACATTTTATTTGATTACTTGAAATCTGGGACGTTACAGACACACTGTTACCTAAAGCAAATTCAGAGAAAAACTTCTTGAAGGCTTGAAGAGCTGAAGAGAAGTAATCATGGTAGGAGGCCATTGCAGCAGCGTCATGAGCGGCTAAAAACCTTTGTAGGGTATTGATGTAGCCCTATCCAAGCACAATGGTTTGATTGTATTTTAATTTAGTGAATTTTAGTTTATGCATGTTGTTGTATAATTATGAGAATTGCTACAATTTGATATTGTTCTTAATCTTTTAATGCAATTGTTCTTCAATTCATAATTAATATTGGTAGAATTCTTCTCTTGTCTTAAAAAGCTTTTTACCTTTATTGGACTAAAATCATTCTTATTTTCTGTGATTATGAGAATGATGATTATACAACGAGTTTAATTGACATATGATCAAGAGGATTAGATAGGCCATGCCTAGGGAAGACGGATCGTACTACACCTTAGTTTAGTGTAATTTAGGTAGACGATCCGTGCCAACCAAAGATGAGTTATACTATTTCATTGATTATATGTATCCTATTAAAGACGTAGGTAATCCATACCTAGGGAAGACGAGTCGTATCGCATCTTAGTGGTTAGGTGGACGGTCCGTGCCAACCGAAGATGGATTATACTTATTATTTAATATGGTAATTTCTTGTTTATTTATAGCATGCATATAATGAATTTCTCTAATTAAATATGATTAACCATTAATGTGCGGATAGCGGTGAAGTCAATACTCTACTCTTTCTCTCTCTTATATTTCAATTCTTTTTTACGTTTATGCAATTTAGTTAATCACAAATTCAACAATCTTTTCTTTATTTATTTTTAATCTTCATAAACTTGATAACAATACCCCTGCAGTCTTTGAGGTTTGACACCCTCTTTATAGTCTTATCCTATAAGGATTTGTTCTGTTGCAAGTGGTTATTTATTATTGATATATTTTGGTAAACAAAAGACCACATAACTTTCCAAGGCTCCCCTAAGGTATTTTTTTCCTTCTCTCTGACTTTTTGCTTTTGAAGATTCTTATGATAGATTTTTTTTTGTAAGATGGTCAAATTGACCAACATGCTAGTTGAACCTAGAGCCTAAAAATTCTAGCATTCTCTCTAGGTTGCAGCACTAAAAAGAAAGAAGCAGTTATACTTCTGAGTTCTTTCTTTTATGCATAAATTCACTGCTTCTGTGCTAAAAGAGCTTTATATCTTGTCCTTCATGGTGTAAGTAAAAATTTACCTTGTCCTTTGTTAGTATTTTGGCCTTATTCTGTGTTTGGACAAAATCACTTATGTGTAATGATGCAGCAAAAAGGGATTCCACTTTTCAGAGTAAAGTCAAAAGAATTTCAAATTCCCTGTCAGCCGTCCGGACGATGTGTCATCCCGTCCAGACACCCATCTATCTATTGTTCCATCCGTCCGGACATCAGACAGACAAGTATCATATGTCCGGACGGCGTGTTTTCTCCGTCCGGACACCTACATCGTATCGAGAAGCTTCTGTGCCAGCTTGCTCCATCCGGACGTTTCAGCAGCACGTCCGGACGCCTATCAGTTCTCGAACGGTTCACTGATTCTTTCCAAGTTTAAGAAAGGGAAGATCAATCAACCGTCCGGACGATGTGGTATCCCGTCCGGACGCGTATCTCCGTAAGGCAAGAATCGCAGTTCAAAATGAACCGTCGGGACATCTAACAGCTGTGGTCCAAACGCTGGTGCATCGTATATGGTAACTGCCGATTCGACTTCAACCGTCCGGACGTCTCCCTCTCATGGTTCGGACGCACGCACTTCAGATATGGAAATTGCGTGTTGAAGTTTAGCCGTCCGGACACTCCTGCCCCATGGTCCTGACGTGCGAAGCCTGTTGTACAAATTACTTGCAGCGGACGTGCATCCGTCCGAACGATCGAGCCATCCCGTCCAAACGATGTTCTTATACAGGAAAGATTTCTCCACCAAAATTTTGGAAAATCCTATCGCACAGTTGTCCGTCCGGACAGCCATGGTCCACCGTCCGGACGGCTCCCAGGCAAAATTTGCCTGATGCCCATTCTGACCCCCAGCCTATAAATATGGGTCCTTGGGCACTTAGAGCTGCAAGAATTCGGTGTGAATTCCATTAAAGCTCAGAGACGTGATATCTCCTCTTAAACCGTTTTTCAAGTGTTCTGTGCTGCAAACCGAAGTCTATATTAGAGGTCGGCTCTAAGGTAAGGAGTTCCATTGAAGACCCCTTCAGGTAGGTGAACCTAGTTGGGAAGGCGTTCGTGTTGGGTTACACATCAGAGATCAAGGTACGACCACTGCATCGGTACATGTGAGTGTTACTGTCTTGTATCTAGCTTTGTCTTCTAAATAGTGGAATTCCTGGGTTTGGCTGCCCCGGAGTGGTTTTTCTCTTAACTGAGTTTCCACTTCGTCAACAAAAATATCTGTGTCATTTACTTTCCGCTGTGCTTTAATTTTTGTTGGCACTTATGCACACACTTTACTTTTAGAAGTCATTTCAATTTTTCATCCTTCATGGTGCAAGTAAAATAATTAGGTGGTGCATCTAGGGGGAGTGTATCAGATGAGGGTTGCTAGGCCCTAGTAATATAAGGTTTGACTTTTGATTGATCTTCATTAATTTTCTCTCTTGTTTAGAATATTCAATTGCTTTAACGTCATATTAGTGAACCTCATACCTCATTGAGAAAGTCTTCACACATACACGCATTGCATGAATTGAGTAATCTATTTAAAATTTCTATCTGCAGGGAATTTTTGAGTTGATTGAACTCTTAACTCTCTTTTATATCTCTACATATTTTTGAGATGCTATCTGACTGCTATATCAGTTGTTTATACATTCATGTTCTGAATCTGATTTAACGGAAAATATTTTTTTTTCTACAAATTTTCCATCAGTTTTTGTTTTTCAGTGTGAAGCGTCCGGACGGGTGCGGCTCAGACGGCAGGACGGTCAGGTGACACGTCCGGACATGCACAGCCTTGTCGCATGCTTATATGGCAATGCACGTCTGGACGGGTTAGTGATGCGTCCAGACGGGGACCCACAGGGTTAAATATCGCATTTCAGCCCTAGATGCCGCATCTCCTCACTTTTTCTTGATTTTCTCTTGTCTTTTTGTCATTTTGTTTCGGTTTTTTCATGGGTTCTCGCATATTTTCGACTTCTTTTGTCCTTTTGTGCTCCTTTATCTCATTTCCAGGTATTTTCTTCTCTTCTTTTGCATTATTTTCAATTTTAATTAACTGTTTATTTCTTTTATATTCTGGATTGTGTTTTGAGATAAATGATGTCTTTTGTGAGTATTTTCTTTGGTGTTGGGATTCAAATATTTATCATGGCATTCATTTGGACTGTATTGGATTATATTGTTGTTTGTAATTTTTGGAAAGTCCATTTTTCTGCCGTTTTAATGCCGAATTTTTTTTGGAAACTAGCAGAACCTAATTTCTTTGAGAATATTTTTGGCATATCTTGTTGGTTATTATTTTCAGAACCATGTCTGCTGGCAGTCCACAATGCAGAGTTCGTCAAATGATAGAGAAAGATGTGGTAGCTTCAAGAGCCAAGATAATGAACAGACCAATAATTCTAGAGAGGAATGTTATTCGAGCTGATATTATGGTCGCTCCCCTAGATGATGTCCATCAGATTATCCAAACCTATCACTGGGGCTACCTCCACAACTATGCCTGCATTGTGCTCAATAGACTGGTCCGAGAATTTTATGCTCATCTTGAGGTGACGCAGAATGATGAAAATGGGGTTGTCCGATAGTTTTCTATTGCAGGGTATGTTATTATGGTTGATCCTGAAGTCATCAGCCAGATTATTGGGGTGCCCGGGCTCTAGATTTCCGCCGGTCCCTTCAATGAAGTGGTGTTGGCTCCCCCACACCGCATGCTTGCAAAGATCATCCAGCATAATCTCTAGCCTATTGTTCAAAGTATTGATCTGATACTGAAGAGAGCTCAATTCTTGTATGCCATTTGCCTACGATTGTTGTTTTGCCTATGCAAACATATCCATGGTATTATGCTAAAGGCCCGAGATGAGAGTAATACCGGTCTCCTTTTCGGCTGCTTGATTACACAGATTATCCTACAAGCTGGCATTGATGTTGCTGGAGAGCCCAAAATAAAGATTCAAGATCCCCTTAGCAAACAGACCCTGATGAAGTCCAATGCACAGTTGATGCGTGAAGATCAGGATGAAGCCCCTCAGCCGCCTCCTATTCATGTTGAGATGCCAAACATAACTTCTTCATCTCAGACTGCTCCGCCGCCTCCACAACAGGATGCAGTTTCTGCTCAAATTTTAGCTGCGTTGATGTCTCTATAGGGGGTATGAGCTCTATGCAGCAGGAGGTTCACTCTATTAACCTCCGTGTGGAGCAAAGCCAACTGGACATCCAGGAATGTCTCAAGCACTATCATCCATCTAGCAGTGATGATGAGGATGATGCACCCATGGCTGAGGATGATTGATTTTATGTGGTGCTTTGTTTTTATTTATTTTGTTATATTTTATCTTTTTGTTTTGGATATTTTGTAAACAATTTTTAACTCTTGGATTATTTTTACTCTGTTTACCCTTGTTCTGCTGAGACATTGAGGGGGAGTAATTATTTTGTGGTTTTTCTTATACTCTGTTTTACCCTTTGTCCTTTTGAGACAAAAATGGGGTGTAGTTCTGATTTGGACCGAGATTGTATTTCTAACCGTCCCAGAATGGCCAAAAGGGGAGTTCGTTAGTTTGTGATTAGCTGCATTCTGTTGGACAAAATCACTTCTATGTAATGATGCTTATTATACAGGGATACTGTTTTATTTAGTCTCTACACTTCAGTTATGAGCTTCAAGAAGACTCTGTGCAAGATTCTAAACAATGTAGTTAAGTTCCCTTGCATTCATCCTGACGATGTGATACTCCATCTTGATGCTCATTTGTCAAGCATCATCCGTCCGAACGACAAGAAATTTTAGTCTAGATGTCCCTTTGTGTCCAGAAGCTTCAAACTGCTCTCAGTTGCATCCATCTAGAAGTCTCGGCAACACGTTTGGACGCTTTTCAGTGTTCGACAAATTTAAAGATTTCTTTCCAAAACACAAATATGGGAAGACAGTTGCAACCGTCCAGACGACGTGGCTATTCCATCCGGATGCTCTCCTTGATAAGGCAAGTCGTGCAGAAGATGTTCAACCATCGGGACTTCAGACTCCATGGTCCAGAATCTCAGGCCTTAATATGGAAATTGCGTGCAGCTGAAGTGCAACTATCCGAACGCTAGGGCAACACCGTCTGGATGTGGCCCTATTCAGGAAAGAATTTTAAGCGAATTTTGAAAGCCGATTGCACAGTTATCCGTCTGGACGCCCTTAAGACCGTCCGGAAGACACCCAGGAAAATCGTATCAGACGCAATTTAGGTTTCTGTAGCCTATAAATAGAGGTCCCTAGGCATGTAATTTGTAAGAATTTGGTAGTGAATTCCATAGTGCTTAGATTAATTATTTTAGGAGCTATTGTGCTGATCCGCTAGCTCTCAAGCCGTTGTCAAGTGCTGTTGCTGTGCTGAAACTGAAGTCTATCTTAGGGGTTGGCCCTAAGGTAAAGGATTCCATTGAAGACCCAAGCATTTGTGTTGGGTTACATGTCAGAGTTCAAGGTATGACTACTGCATAAGGGTATGTAAGTGCTACTGCTTTGTAACTAGGTTTGTCTTCTGAATAGTGGATATCTTGGGTTTGGCTGCCCCGGTGTGGTTTTTCTCTTAATTGAGTTTCTACTTTGTCAACAAAATATTTGTGTCATTTAAATTTTGCAATTTAGATATTTTGTTGCACACTATCACACACTTGGTAAAATATAAGTCATCTTCATTTTTTAGATCGACCTCGCACTTGTGATTACTTTAAAATTTGCACAACAAGCTTCTAAATCTTGAAGCCGGGTATCAATAAACTGAAATCCTTCAGTAACTTAAGTATGCAAAGTCTTAAACCGATCATCCGCAAATTGAAATCCTCTAGTTAATTGGTCTGTAAGATGAGTGAATAGACTTATCGCTGTATCACTAGCTGGTGCAGACCAAGAAGAAGATGCTACTGAAGGCTCTGTATGAGCTAGGGGGATAAGCTCATTAGAGTCCTAGAACCTCTGAAGTTGAGCATTTGACTTTAAAACAGTTTGTTTCCCAAAGGGTCCATCTGGCATATCTTCTAGCTCATTCGTAGGAGTAGAAGTCAATTTTGACTTGAGGATCTTTGTAACAAGTCCTCTGTAGGGCAAAGAAACCTACGAATCTTGCTGTAGTTCAAACATTGTCAAAATAATAGGCTTACACATGCAGAAAGGAACTTGTTTGATGATGGCATAAATCAGATGAGCTCTTTTAAGAGGTACATCACTGTGACGAGAAATGGGCCAGATGTTTTGCAGCGCAATTCTGGCGAGCAAACTCTGTGGAGAATCAAACCAGCCAATGGGAACACTATTCTTGCCTTCATCCAAAACAAACTTCTTTCGCTAATTGAAACATGCCATGAGCTCATCTTTGGAAGGTTGAGCAGTAGCTTTAGGGGATGGAATCCCAAAAGCAGAAGAAACTGGAATGCTTGTAACTGAGCTGATAAGATTAGTGTCCATACGAATTCTGACACCTCGAACTTTAGTCTCAAGACTTGGAGACAGCTCAGGAAGGTTGGTGATGACCATATTTTTTAGAATTCCCGCACAAGTCTGGGATAAATCTCCCCACCAGTATCTAACACACTTGAACACTGATTCTCCTGAAATCTGTGGTAGATAAAATCAAAAGGAGCCATTCTGATATCTGGCTTGAGAACTCCACGTTCAATGACAATGGTCCTTTTGTTGAAGCGTTCTTGTGCAGCAGCAATTTCATCTCTCTTTCTTTTGTTAGACATGTCTGTAGATAGGACAAAGAGAGAAGCACCAAAAATAATACCAAAAACAAATTAGATGTTGTTAGCCCCATAAATTTTTTGGTATTATGACGGCTGTAAATTGGATAACCAAAAAATTATATATATGAAAACATAGCAATCCAATAATACAGATATGTCAAGTCCAATCCTAGCAGGTAGTACAATAAATATATCATGCATACTATCTCAACAATATTTCAAAACAATTATTCCAATATTCTAAAAAGCATTAAAACTTTAAAAGAACCAAAGGAACAGTAAAAGTACCTGGAATGAGATGATAGAATGCAGGAAAAGACACAAAAAGCTGAAAACTTGCGATAAAACACGAGAAAACCGCATAAAAGACAAAGAAAAACGAAATTTTGAAAGGAGATGCGGTGGCTTATGCGAGAAAGGGATGGATTTATACCTGTAGGGCTCGTGTTCGAACGTGATACTAACTCGTCCAGACCACACACTGCTAGATCATCAATCGGTAGGGCCACACGTGTCCAGACTTCAAGCCAAGTCCGACCAGACACTCCACACTAAAAAGCTGAAATTAGAGAAAAATTTGCAGAAAAATAATTTCCCCTAAAGTTAGCTTTAGAACACACTTGTATTGAAAATTGATAAAACACTCAAATAACAATTCCAAAATATGCAAACATATAATTGAGAGTCAAGTAATTAATAAGCATAAATTTCTCGGCAGATAGAAATTTTAAATAGCTGTACTCAACCCATGTGATGCGTATGTGTGTGTGAAAGCTTTCTCAATAAGGTATGATGTTCGTTGATATAATTTAAAACAACTGAATTTTCTAAATGAGAGAAATATTCAATGTTAGATCAGTTAAAAGTCAAACCTTATTTACTAGGTCCTAACCACCCTCATCTGATACACTCCCCCTAAGATGCAACACTTTTCTTTTACTTAGTCCGTTAGTGACCATCTATTTCCGCAATGATTGTCATTAACTGTTTCTATAGAGACAAGTTTAAGAATAGATTTAATAGCATAATAAGCATTGGATCCTTTTATTTATCCATATCTACTAAAAATTATATGTTTTTTTTATCACTTGGTGTTACAACCTAGAGAGAATGCCAGAGTTTATAGGTTCTAGGTTTAACTAGCGAGTTGGTCAATTTGACCATCTTAGCAAAAAAAAATCTCCCTCATTAGAATTTTCAGAAGCTAAAAATTAGAGAGTAAAAAAAATGTACCTTAGGGAAGCTTTTGATAGTGCACAATTTCATCACATGAGAAAAGTAACTATCTAGCATTAAGATGCAATAAGGAAACTTAGCAGATATTAGGCATAAACTCTTAATCATATATAAGCATATTTAATCAATGCACAATGAACGAAGATATCAGGCAAAAATACATACGATATCTGAAAAGCTATCAAAAGAGAAAAATAAAATTCTTCACTTCTCCCTCAATTTTTTTTTGTTAAAAAAAATAGAAAAACAACAAAGACATGCTATGGGGAAAATAGATAAAATCTAATCCTAGCATGTAAGGTAAGAGCAAACCTATTCCTCATAGAGAGGTTTGAAATTACCAAGACAGAAAAGCAGCCGTCCGACGTGCTTTTTCTATCATCCCCATCAAATACCTGCAAAAATTTTCCTTAAGGCAAACAAGAGAAAATATGGGAATAAAACAATGGTTCCTAGAATGCAAAGCATATGTAAAGATATGACATAGAGAAACCAATGCAATTCAAGCAAACCTGATATGCTCTAGGATTAGGAACCAAAATCCTAGGCATCTGTGACCTCACTGACTAAGTGAGTCCACTCCCCCTAAAGGGGTGAATGACCTCATCCATTCTGACCCAAACCTGCCTTACCCATGGTGGTTGTTGACAGGCTTTCATCTGGTTGTCCAACCATCTCAGGAAGCTCCGCATCAAAATAGGCAACCCCTTATAAGATCGGTCGCTTTTGGGCTTCTGTGGCTTCTTCTTGTAGTGCCTTGATTTGTTCTTCTTGGGTTTGCCATTCTAATTAATAGGAACAAATTATTGTTTTTGCCGATGATGCTTTGGAGCCTAATACCTTGCCAGATGTAGCTTGTCTTGACGGCTCCTTCTTGACCTTCAATCTCTAAGCTTTGAGAAGTGGACACTTGGGTCGGATGTGACCACTCAAGCCACAGTGATGGCATATAGGAGGCCCTATCATGGTAGGAGGCTTCTGCGTCGGCTCTACAACAGCCAGAACATCTCCACCAATGATAGCCTTTCCCTTATCCATGCAGGCGGGTGGAAGCTCGGGGACTGTGGGCTTGACAAACATAGTCTTGGAAGTAGAAGGGATATCAGAGGTAGAGGCTACATACCTGAGTCCTGTCTTGTTTATTGGGCTTTTCTGAACTGATAGTATATGGGTCAACTTCTAATTAGTCAGCCTCTCTATCTGCAATTGTGCCTCCAACAGTTTCTTTTCTAGATCTCTGATCTTGATAAGCATTGTGCTTCTCTTAGTTTTTAGCCCGTTTAGTTCCTACACATGCTGTTGGCGCGTCCCCCTTAGCTTCAAGAATTTACATAAATGACTTTGTATGCCTCTTTTAGTTCTTCCCCGTCTTCATCACTGCTCTCTGAGTAGTATGACTTCGACCCCTCAGATTCTTCATGAGATGCTACGAAGGCCAGAAACTTTTGATCTTTGTCTAGGGTCTCCTCTTCTTCAGATTTGATGAGAGTAGCGTTGTAAGCCTTCCCCTTGGCCTGCTTGAGATTCCTGCAATCTGCCCACACGTGCCCAAAGCCAGAGTGTTAGTATTTTATATTGGCAACATTTTGGTTGACAAAAACACTTTATGTAACGGTTGCTTTTTAACAGGATTATCAGTTCTATTTAGAGTCTTCAAGTAATATGGACAGTGTCTCATTTTATGCCATGTGTATGGTTTCAAGTTTCTAAGAAGATGTCCATGAAGATTCCATGCAATTTCCAAGTCAGAACAGCCAGTTCCTGTGCAACCGTCTGAACGGGCCTTTGAAGGCGTCTAGACAACCCGCAGTGTCTAGCAGATTGAGTTGAAGACGTCCGGACGTCAGAGCAACACCGTTCGGACGATAGGTCAAGCTTTTCCAAATTCTACACGAAGTTGGATTTCAAAAGTCGACACTGTTTGGGAAGTTTCTACTAGACGTCCGAACGACGTGGCAACACGTCCAGACGCTGTCCAGCATTTCAGAATATTTCAATGTTTCGTTCGAACGCGGAAAGGAGTTATAGTGAAGACTGTCCGGACGTATACCTGTTATGGAAAGATTTGCACTATTCTGGAAGGCTGTCACAGAAGACCGTCCGAATGCCCGATAGTCAGAGCCCGAATTTGTCCAGATTTAGGATTTATGTAAGCCTATAAATAGAGGGCTCTAGACTTGTAAATTGTATGAATTTTGTATCGAATTCCACAGTGCTTAGAGAGGGTGTTTAGGGAGAATCGAAGATCCGCCAGCTCTCTAGCCGTTGTCGGTGTATGCTCAACAGTTCGTACAAGTGCTTTGTAACTTGCTTTGTTTTTGGATAGTGGAGTTCCTGGGTTTGGCTGCCCCTGAGTGGTTTTTCTCTTCACAGAGTTTCCACTTCGTCAACAAATATCTTGTCTTATTTAATGTCCGCATTTAAGATATTTTGTTGCACACAAACACACACTTGGTTATTTAGAAGTCAATATTTATTTTCAATTGGTATCAAAGCGGGTACACTTGTGTTTGGATTTATTTCCTAAGTGTGATCCATGACTTCTTCTAACATAAAACTTCCTGAGTTCTCTGAAGATGATTTTTATGATTTCTCTAAAGATACCTTTTTGATAAGTAAACTCTTTAAGAAATCCAATAAAAAACTCAAGAAGATTAAGCAAGAAAAAGAGTCTTTGATTTTACAATTATCTTAATCACATGTTTTGATTGACTCTTTGAAATTTGAGAATACCACGCTTTTTGATACTATTGATACACTAGAGAATAAATTAAAAGAATCAAAGGATCTCTTGGAAAAATTCTCTAGTAATAATTTGAAAAGCATGCTTTGTATTCATACAGATATTTCTAACAAGCCTGATTTAATGATTAATGATTTAAGTACTTCTACTTCACATGCTTCTGATTTTAAATTAGATTCTATTGATATTAAGCCTGTGATAGAAGATACAGCTTGTTTAGATAATCCTTGCATAACTAATCATGTGAAGACTAACTTCAAGGAATCAGGAATACAAGGTAAGTTTATTCCTAAGTGTCATAATTGTGGGAAGATTGGTCATATTAGGCCAAATTGTTATTTGTTGAAATCCCACAGGCCTTGGATTATGCAGAATGCTCTAAGGAAAAGTGAAGTTGAAGATTATTCCTCATCAACATATGTCCCTACGCATAGGAGACTATAAAAGGTAAGGACAATATTGTTTGTAAGAATGTTAATCATATTTCTGCAGAAAAAGTCAAGCAGCATTCCAACAAAAGAAGCCTGCCCACCTGTCATCATTGCGGCATCACCGGTCATATTCAACCCAAATGTCCACAGCTCCAAGCTCAGGAGAAGAAGGCACAGAGGAAGTTGCATACTAAGACAACATCAGGAACTCTACCTTCGGCGGGACATCAGGTTCCATGGCATCAGCGACAACAACAGCGGTCTGTTCTGAAGAACGCATCAAGGCACTACAAGAAAAAGCTGCAAAAGTCCGATAGTAACCATGCCTATGAAAGGTTGCTGAGCTTGTTACAAGGGATGCTGAGGAGAATGGACAATATGAGCAATACCCGATTACATCTACCACGGGTACACCAGGGTTGGGTCAGAAAGGATGAAACCATTCACCCCTTGAGTGGGAGTGGACTCACCTAGTATAGGTGCAGTCTCACCATGCCTAGAATTTTGGTTCCTAAATCCTAGTGCATACCAAGTATGTTTGCATTGCATTGATTGCCATATCTTATATTTCCTATTTTTGGCTTGCATTCTGTTTGAGGAACCACCTTTTCTATCCCTACATTTTCTCTTGGTTGCTTTGAGAATTTTCTGCAGGTACATTCTAAGGATGACAGAGAAAGCATGCCACTGCTTTTTTGTTTTGGTATAGTCAAACCTCTTTCCCTGAGAACATGTTTGCTCTTACCTACATGCTTTGTCTAGACATATGTTTTTTTTTTCCTTTTAAGCATGTCTTTGTTGTTTTTCCGCTTTTATTTTTCAAAAAAAACAAAAATTGGGGGAGAAGATGCAGAATTTTTATTTATTTTTGATCGCCTTTCAGATATTGTATGTGTTTTTGCCTGATATCTCAGTTCATTGTGCATTAATTGAATATGCTTATATATGATTGAGAGTTTATGTCCAATATCTACTAAGTTTTCCTATGCATCTTAATGCTAGATAGTTGCTTTTCTCATGCGATGGAAAATTGTATACTATCCAAAGCTCTCCTAAGGTACATTTTTTTCTCTCTGACTTTTAGCTTCTGGGAATTCTAATGAGAGAGATTTTTTTTTGGCTAAGATGGTCACATTGACCAACTCACTAGTTGAACCTAGAACCCATAAATTCTAGCATTCTTTCAAGGTTGCAGCACCAAGAGAAAAAAAGCATTCAAAACTGAATAAATATGGATAAATAAAAAGATCCACTGCTTTTGTGCTATAAATCTGTTCTTGAACTTGTCCCTATAGAAACAGTTAGTGACCAAATCATTGTGGTAATAGACGGTCACTAAAGGACGAAGTAAAAGAAAAGTGTTGTAGCTTAGGGGGAGTGTATCAGATGAGGGTGGCTAGGCCCAAGTAAAATAAGGTTTGACTTTTGACTGATCTAACATTGATTTTCTCTCTTATTTAGAAAATCCGGTTGCTTTAAGTCATTTCAGTAAACTTCATACCTTATTGAGAAAGTTTTCACACACACACGCATTGCATGAGTTAAGTTTACTATAGAAAAATTTCTATCTGCAGGGAAATTTTTGTGCTTATTGACTCTTAACTCTTAATTATATCTTGGTATATTTTTGAAATGCTATTTGACTGTGAAAATTGAAATTGACTTCTTAAATAAATAACAAGTGTGTGCACAAGGTGTCAACAAAAATAAGCACAGCGGAAAGTAAATGACACATAGATTTTTGTTGACGAGTGCAAACTCAATCAAGAGAAAAACCACTCCGGCGCAACCAAACCCAGGAATTTCACTATTCAGAAGACAAAGCTAGATACAAGATAGTAACACTCACATATACTCGATGCAGTGGTCGTACCTTGCTCTCTGATGTGTAACCCAACACTAACGCTTCCCAACCAGGTCTCCTACCTGAAGGGTCTTCAATGGAATCCTTTACCTTAGGGCCAACCCCTAAGATAGACTTCAGATGTAGCACAGCAACAACACACTTGAAATGGCTTCAAAGGAAAAATCACGTCTCTGAGAAGTTGTGGAATTCAATACCGAATTCTTGCAGTTCTCAATGCCTAGGGGCCTCTATTTATAGGCTGGGGGCTCAAATGAGCGTCAGACAAAATATAGTTGGGCGCCGTCCGGACGGACAACTATGAGACAGGATTTTTTGAAAATTTTGCTGAGAAATCTTTCCTGTTTAAGAGCCACGTCCGAATGGGATGGCGCATCGTCCGGACGGTCGCATGTCCACTGCAAGTAATTTCCTTATAAGGCTTCGCGCGTCCGGACCATGGGGGATGAGCGTCTGGACGGTTGAACTTCAACACGTAATTTCCATATCTACTATGCGTGCGTCCGGACCATGAGAGGCAGTCGTCCAGAAGGTTGAAGTTGAATCGACAATTTCCATATTAGTCGCACGCGCGTCCGGACCAAGGCTGACTGACGTCCGGATTGTGATATTTGAATTGCGATTCTTGCCTTAAAGAGACGGGCGTCTGGATGGGATACTACATCGTCCGGACGGTTGATCGATCTTTCCTTTATCGAAACTTGGAAAGAATCTGAGACTGGTCAAGTACCGAGAGGCGTCCGGAAGTGCTGCTAAGACGTCCGAACGGATGCAAGCTGGATAGAAACTTCTCGACACAGTGGAGGGTCAGGACGGAAATGCACGTCGTCTAGACGGATGATGCTTGGTCTGACTGGCGTCCGGACGGATGGAACAGTGGATAGATGGCGTCCAGACTGGATGGCTCGATCGTCCGGACGGCTGACAGGAACCAAAATCTTCGATCTTTCACGCAGTATAAAGTCTTCTAAGAGAGCTCTGAATAGTAGAATCCATGTTTACATCATCTTTACACACACAAGTGATTTTGTCCAAAATGAGGCCAAAATACTAACAAACTCCCCCTTTGGCCATTCTAGGACAAAATCACTTAACCGGTTTGAAAATACATTCCCGGTCCAAACACAAAAAATTACTCCCCATTTTTGTCACAAAGGGACAAAGGGTAAAACAGAGTAATAAAAACCAACTGTAATAAAAATTACTCCCCCTAACGGTCTCAGAAGGACCCGGGAAACAGAGTAATATTAGTCAAAAAGTTTAACATAAGTCAAAAGTCTTAAACAAAAAGACAACAAAACAAAACAAGAGGGAATCAAACATCCTCAGGCAGGGGTATAGTTCTATTTGCATCATCCTCATCATCACTACTGCTAGGATGATGAAACTTCAGGCACTCCTAAAGGTCCAGCTGGTTTTGCTCTACACGCAGGTTGATGGAGTGTATCTCCTGCTGCATGGAGGACATTGTCACCTGCATACTGCTCATCCCCCCCTGAATGGCAGGAAGGGCCTCCATGATCTGTGAATAGTTAACCTCCAGCTCAGATGACGGGATAGTCTGGGAGGATGAAGCCATATCCGGAAAACAAACAGGCATGGTAGCAGCTAGGGGCACCTCACCATTGGAGCCATCCCTCCACAGCTACGCATTGGACTTCATCAATGTATGCTTGCTGATGGGCTGCTGGATCTTCATCTTCGGTTCGCCAGTGACATTGACTCTCGACTGAAGAATAATCTGAGTGAGCAGGCAGCCAAACGGGAGACCGACATTTCCCTTATCACGGGCCTTCAACATAACACCCAGAATATGCTTGCACAGGCAGAAAGGCAAGCGAAGGTGAACTGCATAGACAAACTGGGCCCATTTTAGGATCAGATCACTACGCCGAGCAACAGGCTAGATGTTCTGCTGAATGATCTTGGCCAGCATGCGGTGGGAGGGGGATAAGGCACCAATCCTGATGGAGGTAGAACGCTCCTCGCCTTGGGGAATACCGTGGAAGAATTCCCTGAGATCATCCTGGGAAGGAGGAAGCACCACCTCATTGTATGGGCTGGCAGAAATCTCGAGCACTGGGACTCGGATGATGTGACTGATGACCTGAGGATGAACAGTGATGATATGACCTGCAACGGTGGACTGAAGCACCAATCCACAATCATCGTTCTGCACCACTTCCAGATTGGTGTAGAAGAGTTTTACCAGTCTGGTGTACACCACACAGGCACAGCTATGTGGATATCCCCAATTGTACGTTTGGATAATGGCATGAATGCTGTCCAGTGATGGCACCATGATATCAGACCGGATGACGTTCCGCTCAGCAATGACTGTGCGGTCCATAGTCTTGGCCTGGAGTGTAGCCCTATCTTCCACAGTCCTCTGCCAGACATTGTGCTGTGGACTACCTGCAGACATGATTCTGCACAAGAAACCAACAAGATTTGCAGCAAAAATCCAAAAATAGTCTTGTTAGGTCATGAAAAATATTGGGTAGAATAACAGTAGTAAAAAGGACTTCTGCTAAAATAAAAACAGAATTTATCACAATTTAGTCCTAAAAAAAAACATCATCACAAATAATCCCAATATGGCAAACATAACACAAATATTCCTAAAGAAACCAACATTCTAACAAAAATTGAAGAGAAAAGGTTAAAAAGGAATACTTGGAAAGTGAGAAAATGTGCAAAAGATGACAAGGAGCAACCAAAAAAAAGAAAAGCTCCCTAATTTTACTCACAAGCAGCCAAAAAGAGTGATTTAGTGGGGTATGGCGGAGAGAGCGGAGATTCTGGGGTATATATAGCCTCTGTGGGGTCCCCATCCATACGGTGCATTAACATCGTCCGGACGTGCGCTGCATTGGGAACAAGCAGACAGGTTGCGCACGTCCGGACGGTTTTACTAACCGTCCGCCCGGTGGTTGCCACTCGCGTCTGGACGCAAGCAGGTCCCGTCAGGACGATTGGGCTCCATTCCCGTCTGGACTCCAAGAGAGTACAGTCCGGACTGCTGATCCGTCCGGACGCTCCATATTGAAACATCAGAAAACTGAGGAAAATGCATAGAAATCAAATTTTTCCCAAGTCAGTTTCAGAACACGCATGTATAAACCACTGATAACACAATCAGAGAGCATCTCAAGACTAAACAGAGATATAAAAGAGAGTTGAGAAATCAATTAGAACAAATAAGTTCCTAAACATGCAAAATTCAACCGGCCAACTCAACTCATGCAATGCGTGTGTGTGTGAAGACAAAAACCCTCAAGGTAAGACTTTCGATGACATGACAAAGAGTAACCAGATTTTCTAGACGGGAGAGAAAATAAATGGTAGATAAGCCAAAAGTGAAACCTTATAACTTACTAGGGCCTAGCCACCCTCATCTGATACACTCACCCTGAGATGCAGCACCTAAATGATTTACTTGTACCATGAAGGACAACGTAAATGTTTTACTTGCACGTAGAGGGCAAGGCACAAAGCAAATGTCGCACATAAGCAGTGAATATACACTTTAAAGCACAGAAATCATATGATTAACTACTTGTTTCTTATGGTGCTGCAAACTAAAGGGAATGCCAGAGTTTATAGGTGCTAGGTTCAACTAGCATGTGGTCAATTTGGTCATCTCATCAAAAACTTCTTCTCTTATCCAGAATATCTAGAAACAAAAAGTCAGAGAAGGAAAGATGTACCTTATAGGGGAGCCGTGGATAGTGCCCATTTTTCATCGCATGAGAAAAGAAGCTATCCAAATTTTTGCATATATAGGAAAACACTTGGCAAATTATAGTCAGAAACTCTCAATTATATCTAAGCAAAGTAAATTAATACCCAAAGAATTGAGATATCAGGAGTAAATACATGCAATTATCTGATAAGCCAAGAGAAAAAAAATATCCTGCAAATTCTCCCAATTATTTTTTATTTTTTATTTATTTTTTATTTATTTTTTATAAAAAAAAAAATGCAATATGGGAAAAACATCATATGCAAGGCAAAATCAAACCTGATGATGCCAATACAGAAAAACATTTGCGCGACCTGCTTTTTCTGTCTTCCCCAATAAACACCTGCAAAGATCTCCAAAAAAAATATAGGGGACAAAAACAAAGTACCACTGGTTCCTAGATTGTACATAAAATATAACAATAAAATAAGCAATCAAACCTGATGCCATAGGATTAGGAACCAAATCCTAGGCATGAACACCCGAACCTGCTAGGTGTGTCTGTTCCCCCTCATGGGGTGACGGTCCTTCTTGATCCAAGCCTGCCTTCCTGTGGGTGGTTGCTAGTATGACGTCATCATCCACTCCATCATATTCTGCATCTAGATAGGTGGCTCATTGTGGTGTTGGTATGCTTCCACCTTCTGTGGCCTTCTAAGGTGTTTGGCCGGTACAAACCATTGCTGAGGCCACTGATGCTGAAATGCCTGGACCCAAGGAGCATGAGACCATGGTGCTTGATGAGCTTGATGCCTTGGTGCTTGTCTCCATGGTGCTTGATAAGGTGCCTAATGCAAGGGAGTCTGATGCTAGGCCGTAGGTTTATTGCCATGATGGGCTTGTCTGGGCACTTCTTTCTTGGCTTTGGCCTTTTGTGCTTTCAGAAGGGGGCACTGAGGACGAACATGTCCACTTAGACCGCAGTGATGGCATATAGGAGGTCTTCTGATGGAATGAGGCTCCTGAGTGCCTGGAACATCATCGTTGACCTTGTCCTTCCTTTTATCTTCAACAGTGGGAGGAGGCTCTGAGACTGTAGGCTTCATAAACACAGTCTTTGAGGAAGAAGGAGCATGAGAAGAGGAAGCTACATACCCGAGACCAGTCTTGTCAGTTGGGCTCTTCTGGATAGACAGCATACGAGTCAGCTTTTCATCAATGACTCTCTCTAGTTGGAGTTGTGTCTCTAGTAGCTTTTCCTTGAGCTCTTGTATTCTAAGCAGCAATGAACTCTTTTCAGTTTGCAGGGTGTTCAGATCATAGAGGTGCTGCTTACGACCTTCTCTCAGCTTCTCATACTCTAAATAGAGTGTCTTGTAGGCTTCCTTGAGCTCTACCTCATTATCACTATGCTCTGAGTAATACGAGTCTTCTTCTTCAACATGTGGGGCTACAAAGGCCGGAAATTTTTAAGACTCTGGAGCGTCTTCTTCTGACTCATCACTGAGAGTCACATTGTATGCCTTCCCCTTGTCCTTCTTAAGGTTCCCACAATCAGCCCGGATATTCCCAAAGCCTAAGCATTCAAAACATCGGGGTCCTCTGGGGTCTTTCTTCTCTTCTTCCTCAGGTTCAGCTTCTTTGGGAGGTTTCTTTACTCTTTTAGAAAACTTCTTCTTGAACCGATCATCTTTCATTAGTCTTCTGAAATTCTTGGCTAACATAGCCATAGCTTTTTCTTCATCCTCAGAGTCATCTTCAGATGAGGCTTCTACCTTCTTCTTGGAAGCCTTTAGGGCAATGGTCTTCAACTTCTTGACCGGGGGTAGAGACAGCTCATATGTTTGAAGAGATCCTACCAGCTCTTCAATCTTCATTTCCTCAAGATCCTTGCTTTCCTCAATGGTGGTCACCTTGATCCTGAAACGCTTAGGCAAAGATCTTAGAATCTTTCGGATTTGTTTTACATCTGAGATAGGTTTCCCAAGACTCACCATGGAGTTCCTCAGGTCACTCATCTTGGAGTAAAACTCTCCAAAAGTCTCTTCTTTCAACATCTTAATTTCTTCAAATCTCGAAATCAACATTTGAAGTTTGGCAGATTTAACAAGTTTCGTGCCTTCATATGTTGTTTCCAAGATTTACCATGCTTCTTGAGCTGATTCACAATTTGAAATTTTTGCGAATTCAGATGGAGAAAGTGCCTGGCATAGAGCATGGAGGGCTTTTATCATTTGAAAGGCATGCGTTCTTTTCAGGGACTAGTTCAAGTGTTGCATCCTCTGGTTTAGTCCAACCAGTTTCAACAATACCCCAACAGTCAATAGATTTCAAAAAGAAACACATACGTGCCTTCCAATAGCACAGCGGAAAGTAAATGACACAGAGATTTTTGTTAACGAAGTGGAAACTCAATCAAGAGAAAAACCACTCCGAGGCAGCCAAACACAGGAATTCAACTATTCAGAAGACAAAGCTAGATACAAGATAGTAACACTCACATATACCCGATGCAGTGGTCGTACCTTGCTCTCTGACGTGTAACCCAACACGAACGCTTCCCAACCAGGTCTCCTACCTGAAGGGGTCTTCAATGGAATCCTTTACCTTAGGGCCAACTCCTAAGATAGACTTCAGATGTAGCACTGCAACAGCATACTTGAAATGGCTTCAGATAGATCACGTCTTTGAGCAGTTGTGGAATTCAATACCGGATTCTTGCAGTTCTCAATGCCCAGGGGCCTCTATTTATAGGCTGGGGGATCAAATGAGGGTCAGGCAAAATATAGCTGGGCGCCGTCCGGACGGTGGTCATGGCCATCCGGATGCATAACTGTTCGACAGGATTTTCTAAAAATTTTGCTAAGAAATCTTTCCTGTTTAAGACCCACGTCCGGATGGGATGGCACATCGTCCGAACGGTCGTACGTCCGCTGCAAGTAATTTCCTTATAAGGCTTCACACTTCCAGACAGCTGAACTTCAACACGCAATTTCCATATCTTCTATGCGCACGTCCGGACCATGAGAGGCAGTCGTCCGGACGGTTGAAGTCGAATCGGCAATTTCCATATTAGTTGCACGCGCGTTCGAACTGAGGCTAACTGACGTCCGGACGGTGATATTTGAATTGCGATTCTTGCCTTAAGGAGACGCACGTCCGAACGGGATACTACATCGTCCGGACGGTTGATCGATCTTTCCTTTATCGGAACTTGGAAAGAATTTGAGACTGGTCGAGTACCAAGAGGCGTCCGGACGTGCTGCTGAGACGTCCAGACGGATGCAAGCTGGATAGAAACTTCTCGACAGAGTGGAGGGTCCGGACGAAAATTCACGTCGTCTGGACAGATGAAGCTTGGTCTGACTGGCGTCCAGACAGATGGAACAGTGGATAGATGGGCATCCGGACGGGATGGCTTGATCGTCCGGACGGCTGATAGGGAACCAAAATCTTCGATCTTTCACGTAGTACAAAGTCTTCTAAGAGAGCTCTGAATAGTAGAATCCCTGTTTACATCATCTTTACACACACAAGTGATTTTGTCCAGAATGAGGCCAAAATACTAACAGACTGTTTTATCAGTTATTTATACATGCGTGTTCTGAAGCTAACATTAGGAAAAAAATTTTTGCATATTTCCCTCTTGAAAATTTTTATTGACTTCTAATTTAAACCAAGTGTGTGTGTTTGTGTGCAAACAAATATCTTAAATGCGGAATTTAAATAAGACAAGATATTTGTTACGAAGTGGAAACTCTATGAAGAGAAAAAACCACTCTGGGGAAGCCAAACCCAGGAAATCCATTATCCAAAAACAAAGCTAGTTACAAGACACTCGTACTCACATAACCCTATGCAGTAGTCATACCTTTAACTCTGACGTTCGTGTTGGGTTACACGTCAGAGAGCAAGGTGGAAGATAACCCCTAAGATAGACTTCAAACTCCCCTTTTGGCCATTCTGGGACTTCACACGAACACTTGAGCACTTGACCGGTTTGGAAACCCATTCTCGGTCAAAATACCAAATACAACAAAAAAATACTCCCCTTTTTTGTCACACAATGACAAAGGGTAAACTGAGTATTAATTAAAACCACAAGTTTTTAAGAATTACACAAAGTGTCATCATAAATTTAAAATTGTTATGAAAATAAGACAAGAACAATAAAAACTCAATCATCATCATCATTCAGCCTTGGATGATGATATTTCAAGCATTCTCTGATGTCGATCTGGCTCTGCTTGACACGCTCCCCGATAAGATTGACTTCCCGCTGAAGAGCTGACATGGAAGTCATGAGTTGTGCAAAAGCAGCCTCAATGTCAAAAGAGGGAGGCACAGCCTAAGATGATGATGATGCAGCTGCTGTGGGAGATCTGGTGGAGACTGAGGAACAGCGCCTTGAGCCTCATGTCACAGCTGGGCATTAGACTTCATGAGAGTTTGAATGCCAAAAGGATCTGGGATCTGTGAGCAGGGCTCCGAGTCTGAAATATCTGGCACGACCTGAAGGCAGATTTGAGTGATCAGACACCCAAACGACAGACTCGTGTTCTTCTCATCTCGAACCTGGAGCATAGTGTGCAAGATGTGCTTGCATAGGCAAAATGGAGCCCACATCACGATGGCATATAGAAGGGTGGCCTTCTTGAGGGTAAGTTCACTCTGCCAAGCTTGAGGCCAAAGGTTTGTAACAATAACCTTTGCTAAGAATCGGTGCATAGGAGCAAAGGCACCGATGTTGATCTGGGAGTGGGACTTGTCCACGTGCTGTGGTCTCGTCCCAAAGAAGTCATGTAAAAACTCAATGCTGGGAGCCTCCTCAGGAAAAGGAACTCCTGAGACTGGTAGAACAGGGATCCCGATCACAGAACTTATAAGCTGGAGGTCTATCAAAATTGTCTGGCCTCTGACCATAGTCTACAAGATCAGTCCTCTATCATTATCCTAGATGATGATCATATGGCCATAAAATTCCCGCACCAGCCTGGGAAAGGCCAGGCAGGCACAATTATATAGGTACTCCTAGTTGTTCTCCAGGAGCTTCTGAGTGATGGGAAGCAGAACTGGGTCTTGCAGATCTGCGCAGCGAAGATTCTGCTCAGATAGGACTTGTCGTGATTGCATACGATGCAACTGATCAATGACTGATTCTTCAATTCTTTGCCTGACATGGGGAGGAGAGTCATCAGAAGACATAATTTCTGGACTAAAAAAAACATACAGAAAATCATGAAAACATTAATTCTTGTTAGTCCAAAAAAAAATTGGGCATTATAACGGCTGTAAAATGGACTAGCCAAAAATTACAACATCAATAAAACACAACCCAAACAACTTGGAGAACCAAATATGCATAATCTCAACCTAAATAATAACATTTATTGAGAAATACATATTAAACTCACAATAATAAAACCCAAAAAACAACCTATTTTAAGCATAGAAAACTTAAAATAAATTAGTCAAAGAGTACAGAAATATACTTGGAGTGGAGATAAACTGCAAAGATGACACGTGTACAATAGACTTTCGCAAAAAGAAAAAGCATAGAGAAAATTCACAAGACGACAAAAACAAATCAAAAGAGGTGAACAAATGTGTTGCGGCGCGGGGAGAAAGCAATTTAGCCCTACAGGATTCACCGTCCGGACGGAACTTAAGTGACGTCCAGACGTACTGCCACGCAGAGGTCGCAAAAACACGCTCGTCCGGACAAGAAGAATGAACGTCTGGACAAATCAACCGTATCGTCCAGATAACCAAAAAAACCGTCTGGACATACAGAATCACCGACTGGTCGTCCCAATTTTTTTTTAAGATGCACAGAAAAACTTAGCATATATCAGACATAAACACATAGAATAGAGATATCAGGTAAAAACACATAGAATATCTGAAAAGCAACTCTAAAAAAAAAAAATTTGCATCTTTTCCCCCAATTTTTTTTTTTTTTTTTTGAAAACAATAAAATAGAAAATCAACAAAAACATGCTTACACAGAAAATAAGACAGTTTAGTCCAAGCATGTAAGATAAGAGCAAACCTGACCTCAGGGAGTGAGGTTTGACTATGTTAAGACAGAAAAGTAGTGACATGCTTTCTCTGTCATCCCTAGAATGTACCTACAGAAAATTCTCAAGGCAACCAAGAGAAAATCTAGGGATAGAAAAGGTGGTTCCTCAAACAAAATGCAAGGAAAAAATAGGATATATGATATAAAAATCAATGCACTGCAAACATACCTGGTAGCACTAGGATTTAGGAACCAAAATCCTAGGCATGGTAAGACTTCACCTCTACTAGGTGAGTCCACTCCCCCACAAGGGGTGAATGGTCTCATCATTCCTAACCCATACATGCTTGACCCGTGGCGGTGGTTTGCAGGTCTTGTTCATGTTGTCCATTCTTCTTAGCATACATTGCATTAGGCTCAGCAACCCTTCATAGCCATGGATGCGAATGGGCTTCTGCGGCTTTCTCTTGTAGAGCCTTGAATTGTTCTTCTTTGATTTACCACTCTGATTGGCAGGAACCAACTTCAACTGTCGTTGCTGATGCCGTGGAGCCTGGAATGTAGTCGGGGGATAGAGTGCCTGATGTAGTTCTTGTTGGCAGCTCCTTCTGAACCTGAAGATGTGGACATTTGGGTTGGATGTGACCGGTGATGCCGCAGTGATGACAGGTGGGCAGGCTTCTTTTGTTGGAATGCTGCTTGACTTTCTCTACAAAAATATGGTTAGCATTCTTACAAACAATATTGCCCTTACCTTTTATATGTCTCCTATGCAGAGGGACATATTTTAATGAGGAAGAATCTTCAATTTAATTTTCCTCAGAGCATCCTGCTTAATCCAAGGCCTGTGGGATTTCAACAAATAACAATTTGGCCTAAGATGACTAATCTTCCCACAATTATGACACTTAGGAATAAACTTACCTTGTATTCCTGATTCCTTGGAGTTAGGCATCACATGATTAGTTACGCAAGATTTATCTAAACAAGCTGTATCTTTTATCACAAGTTTAATATCAATAGAATCTAATTCAGAATCAAAAGTATGTGAAGTAGAAGTACTTAAATGATTAACAATTAAATCAGGCTTGTTAGAAATATCTGTATGAATACAAAGCATGCTTTTCAAATTATTACTAGAGAATTTCTTTAAGAGATCATCTGATTCTTTAATTTATTCTCTAGTGCATCAACAATATCAAAAAGCATGGTATTATCAGATTTCAAAGAGTCAATCAAAACATGTGATTCAGATAATTGTAAAATCAAAGACTCTTTTTCTTGCTTAATCTTCTTGAGTTCTTTATTGGATTTCTTAAAGAGTTTACCTATCAAAAGGGTATCTTTAGAGAAATCATAAAAATCATCTTCAGAGAACTCAGGAAGATTTATGTTAGAAGAAGTCATGGATCACACTCAAGAAATAAATCTATAATAGAAGTGTAACCTGCTCTAATACCAATTGAAAATATTTATTGACTTCTAATTTAAATCAAGTGTGTGTGTTTGTGTGCAAACAAATATCTTAAATGTGGAATTTAAATAAGACAAGATATTTGTTACGAAGTGGAAACTCTATGAAGAGAAAAAACCACTCAGGGGTAGCCAACCCCAGAAAATTCACTATCCAAAAACAAAGCTAGTTACAAGACACTCGTACTCACATAACCCTATGCAATAGTCATACTTTTAACTCTAACGTGTAACCCAACACAAACGCTTCCCAACCAGATCTTCCACCTGAAGGGGTTTTTAATGGATTCCTTTACCCTAGGGCCGACCCCTAAGATAGACTTCACACGAACACTTGAGCACACACTTGCACCAGCTTGAGAGGTAGCGGATCTTCGATTCTCCCTAAACACCCTCTCAAAGCACTACAGAATTCACCATCGAATTCAATACAAAACACTAGCCTAGAGACCTCAAAAACTGCTGAGATTCAGACTCTGGCTAGCGAACGTCCAGATAGAAGTTAACCACGTTCGGACGGTTTTTTTGATATCCTTTCAGAAACAGCGTAATTCTATCTTTATTAGGTTCACGTCCAAGAGGCTTGACTGAGCGTCCAGACGGTCTACGCTAAAATCCTTTTCACGTTCGAACGGAACTTTGGAATATCTGAACTACGGGACATCGTTCGAACGTGTTGCCCTATCGTCTGGACGACTTGCAGTGACTTCCCAAACAGTGTCAACTTCTGAAAACAGACTCCTTGTTGAATACTGATTAACCTAGCGTCTGGACGATGTTGCTCTGACGTCCAGACGTCTTCAATGTTTTTCTGTGAGACACTGCAGGGCGTCCAGACGCTGTCAAAGGCCAGTCCAAACGATTGCACAGGAACCGGTTGTTTTTGTCTTGGATTTTGCAAAGACTCTTCATGGACATCTTCAAGCAGCTTGTGATCAGTTATTGTCTTTGATTTGATCATTGTCTAAATACATGAAGATCCTGAATCTGAAACCGACCATCCTGTTAAACTGCAACCATTACATAAAGTGTTTTTGTTTTATCCAGAATGTAGCCAATAAAATACTAACACCTCTATTTTTTAGCTTCTAGTGTGAAGCGTCCAGACGGACATGTTCTTACATCCGGAAGTGTTCGGCTCTGTCGATCTCTTATCTGACAGCATGTCGTCCAGACGAGTATGTACCACGTCCGGACGTGAGCTTTTTTGCTTTCGCTGCCAAACACATACTACTACTTTTTGCCTATTTTATCATGTCATGTTGTGTGTTTTTCTCTCGAATTGATCCCAAGATTTTGGCATTCTCTACACGTCTTTTCTCATTCCCAAGTATTTCCTTTGACTTTCCTTATTCTCTCAAGCTTTGGTTCTTTTTAGAATATTGAAATCTTTAATTGATTATGATTTGAGAGATTGTGCATGAATATCTTTTTCTGTCTTTATGCTGGATGGATATTACTAATCTGTCTTTTGGATTGCTATATCTACTTTTGTATTTATTTATGCATCCAATTGATAGCCATCATAATACCACATTCTATTTGAAACTAACAAGATCTAATATTTCCTTGTGATGTTATTTTTGGATAGATTTATGTTTAAATATTTTCAAGAATATGTTGTCCGGCGGCTTCCAGCATAGTGTCAAACAGAGGACTCTTTGGAAAATAGACCAGTGTTGAAATCATATGTTCCAGAGATCTCAAACTTTAGATGAGCTCATTCTCCCTGCTCATACAGAGTCTTCCGTAACCTTTTCCTCTAGATCTGCTCCCGCTAGAGATTCGGTGGTGAATCTTCTTTATCATCTTGCAAACCACTTGTCTAGAGGATTTCTTTCTGTGAAAGATCAGTTTCAGGCTAGAAGACTCAAGTGATTGAAAATTTTCAGTCTATAGTTTCCCGGTTTCAGGAGCAAGAAGCCGAAGTGGCTCAAATTCAGGAAATGTGATATCTTGAGGTTGTGGTTTTCTCTTTTACTCTGTTTACCCTTTGTCCTTTTGAGACAAAAAGGGGGAGTATTTTTTGTTTTGGATCGGGAATGTATTTTCAAACCAGTCAAGTGTTTTTTTGTCCCAGAATGGCCAAAGGAGGAGTTTGTTAGTATTTTATATTTGCAACATTTTGGTTGACAAAAACACTTTATGTAACGGTTGCTTTTTAACAGGATTATTGGTTCTATTCAGAGTCTTCAAGTAATATGGATAGTGTCTCATTTCATGCCATGTGTATGGTCACAAGTTTCTAAAAAGATGTCCATGAAGATTCCATGCAAATTTCCAAGTTAGAACAGCTAGTTCCGGTGCAACATTCCAAACGAGCCTTTGAAAGTGTCTGGATGCCCCGCAGTGTCTAGCAAATTGAGTTGACAACGTCCAGACGTCAGAGCAACACCGTCCGGACAATAGGTTAAGCTTTTCCAAATTCTACATGAAGTTGGATTTCAGAAGTCGACACTGTTTGGGAAGTTTCTGCAAGACTTCTGGATGCTATCCAGCATTTTAGAATATTCCAGTGTTCTATTCAAACGCGGAAAAGAGTTATAGCGAAGACCGTCCAGACGCTCAGCCAAGCCGTCCAGACGTATACTTGTTATGGAAAGTTTTGCGCTATTCTGGAAGGTGGTAGTAGAAGACCATCTGGACGAGGCTAAACTATCGTCCAAACGCCCGATAGTCGGAGCCCGAATTTGTCTAGATTTAGGATTTCTGTAAGCCTATACATAGAGGGCTCTTGGCTTGTAAATTGTATGAATTCTGTATCGAATTCCACAATGCTTAGAGAGGGTGTTTAGGGAGAATCGAAGATCCGCCATCTCTCTAGCCATTGCCGATTTGTGCTGAACAATTTGTGTGAAGTCTGTATTAGGGGTCGTCTCTAAGGTAAAGGAATCCATCAAACACCCCTTCAAGTAGGAGACTTGGTTAGGAAGCGTTCACAATGGGCTTCATGTTATAGTTAAAGGTATGACTACTGCAATAGGTTTTGTGAGTTCGAGTGCTTTGTAACTTGCTTTATTTTTGGATAGTGGAGTTCCTGGGTTTGGCTGCCCCGGAGTAGTTTTTCTCTTCATAGAGTTTCCACTTCGTCAACAAATATCTTGTCTTATTTAATTTCTGTATTTTAGATATTTTGTTGCACACAAACACACACTTGGTTATTTAGAAGTCAATATTTATTTTCACGGAGCACTCAAAGCATTGGGGACCCCTGGGATCCTTCTTCTTAGCTTCCTCTGACTCGACTTCCTTGGAGACTTTCTTAAGTCTTTCGGTAAACTTCTTCTTGAATTTGTCGTTCTTCATTAGTCTACCGAAGTTTTGGCCCAGCATAGCAACTGCATTCTCTTCTTCATTGTCAGAGTCTTCATCAAAGGAGACTCTGCTTTTCTTCTTAGGTGGCTTGAGGGCAATTGCCTTCGCCTTTTTGATTGGGGGCAGGGAATACTCATAAGTTTGAAGAGATCCCACCAACTCTTCAATCTTCATCAACTCCAGGTCCTTGCTTTCTTCAATGGTTGTCACCTTGATTCTGAAACGCTCAACTAAAGACCTGAGAATATTTTTGATGAGTTTTACATCAAAGATGTTCTTCCCGAGACTCACCATTAAGTTTTTCAAGTCGCTGATCCTGGTGTAAAACTCATTGAATGTCTCATCTTCCAACATCTTAATTTCTTTAAATTTTGAAATCAACATTTAGAGCTTGGCATATTTAACAATTTATGTGCCCTCATATGTTGTTTCCAAAATTTTCCACGCTTCTTGAGAGGATTCACAGTTTGAAATTCTTACGAATTCAGACGGTGAAAGAGCTTGACATAGAGCATGGAGGGCTTTATCGTTGGAAAGTCGTGTGCCGGTTTGAACAACTGTGAGTTTAGCAGTTGTAGCCTCTGGTTTAGTCCAACCAAATTCTACAATTTGCCTAACATCAATAGATTTTAAAAAGTAGCGCATACGGGCTTTCCAATAACCATAATTCATGCCATCAAAGGCAAGAACGGAATTAAGAGTTTGAGACATGATAAAATAAGGAGTGAGAAAAAAATATGGATCACTCAGAAAATTAATCCAAAAAAAAGTGAACCTGCTCTGATACCAATTGAAAAATATAGACTCCTAATTTAAGTGTGTTAGTATTTTGGCCTCATTCTGTGTTTGGACAAAATCACTTAAATGTAAAGATGTTGTAAACAGGGATTCCACTATTCAGAGTCTGCAAGTCAGAAGAATTCAAGTTCCCTATCAACAGTCTGGACGATCGAGCCATCCCGTCCGGATGCCCATCTGTCCACTGTTCCATTCATCCGGACGAAGTGTCATCCTGTCCGGACGCTAGACAGACCAGCATCATCTGTTCGGACGAAGTGTTCATTATGTCCGGACCGCATACTGTATCGAGAAGTTTTTGTGCCAGCTTGCATCCGTCCGGACGTTTCAGCAGCACGTCCGGACGCCTCCCAGTACTCGATCAGTTTCTAATTTCTTTCCAAGTTCCAAGAAAGGGAAGATCAATCAACCGTCCGGACGATGTGGTATCCCGTCCAGACACTCGTCTCCTTAAGGCAAGGATCGCAATTCAAATATGACCGTCCAGACGTCTGACAGCTATGGTCCTGACGCGCGTGCATCAAAGAAGGAAATTGCCTATTCGACTTCAACCGTCCGGACGACTACCTATCATGGTTCGGACGCGCGCATTACCGATATGGAAATTGCGTGTTGAAGAATAGCCGTCCGGACGCTCATCCCCCATGGTCCGGACGCTCGAGAGCCTTATAAGGAAATTACTTGCAGCGGACATGCGACCGTCCGGACGATGTGCCATCCCATCCGGACGATGTCCTTAAACAGGAAAGATTTCTCCGCGAAATTTTTGGAAAATCTTGTCGCACAGTTGTCCGTTTGGACGGCCCATGTCCACCGTCTGGACGGTGCCCAGGTATATTTTGCCTGACGCTCATTTGAGCCCTCAAACTATAAATAGAGCCTCCTGGGCACTGAGAACTGCAAGAATTCGGTGTGAATTCCATTAGAGCTCAGAGAAGTCATCAATCCCTCTGAAGCCGTTTTACAAGTGTGCTGTGCTGTAAACCAAAGTCTATTTTAGAGGTCGGCTCTAAGGTAAGGAGTTCCATTGAAGACCCCTTCAGGTAGGTGAACCTGGTTGGGAAGCATTCGTGTTGGGTTACACGTCAGAGATCAAGGTACGACCACTGCATCGGTACATGTGAGTGTTACTGTCTTGTATCTAGCTATGTCTTTTGAATAGTGGAATTCCTGGGTTTGGCTGCCCCGGAGTGGTTTTTCTCTTAACTGAGTTTCCACTTCGTTAACAAAAATCTGTGTGTCATTTACTTTCCGCTGTGCTTTAATTTTTGTTGACACTTATGCACACACTTTATTTTTAGAAGTCAATTCAAATTTTCAATTGGTATCAGAGCTTGGTACACTCTAAGAAGATTAATTTCTTGAGTGTTATTATATTTGACTTCTATATCTTGATATGTCTCAAAATCTTAATTATGTTCCTCCTTTGATGGTATGAACTATGGCTATTGGAAAGCTCAGATGCGATTCTTTTTAAAATCTATTGACTGTTGGAGTATTGTTGACTCTGGTTGGACTAAACCAGAGGATACAACTCCTGAAACAGTCCCTCTGAAAAATGCCCGACTTTCCAATGATAAAGCCCTCCATGCTTTGTGCCAAGCACTTTCTCCCTCTGAATTCGCCAAATTTTCAAACTGCGAATCAGCCAAAGAAGCATGGCAAATCTTGGAAACAACATATGAAGGCACGAAATTAGTTAAATCTGCCAAACTTCAAATGTTGACTTCAAGATTTGAAGAAATTAAGATGTTGGAAGAAGAGACTTTTTGGAGAGTTTTACTCCAAGATAAGTGACCTTAGAAACTCCATAGTGGGTCTTGGGAAATCTATCTCAGATGTAAAACTCATCCGAAAAATTCTAAGATCTTTGCCCGAGCGTTTCAGGATCAAGGTAACAACGATCGAAGAAAGCAAGGATCTTGAAGAGATGAAGATTGAAGAGCTAGTTGGATCTCTTCAAACATATGAGCTGTCTCTGCCCCCGATCAAGAAATTGAAGACCATTGCCCTAAAGGCTTCCAAGAAGAAGGTAGAAACCTCCTCTGAAGATGACTCTGAGGATGAAGACAAAGCTGTGGCTATGTTAGCCAAAAATTTCAGAAGACTGATGAAAGATGATCGGTTCAAGAAGAAGTTTTCTGATAAAACGAAGAAACCTCTCAGAGAAGCTGAACCAGAGGAAGAGGAGAAGAGAGATCCCAGAGGACCCCGATGTTTTGAATGCTCAGGCCTTGGGCATATCCGGGCGGATTGTGGAAATCTCAAAAAGGGCAAGGGGAAGGCATACAATGTGACTCTCAGTGATGAGTCAGAAGAAGAAGCTCCAGAGTCCAAAAAATTTCTGGCCTTTGTATCCCCACATGTTGAAGAAGAAGACTCATATTACTCGGAGCATGGTGAAAATTTGGAAGAGCTCAAGGAGGCCTACAAGACACTCTACAAAGAGTTTGAGAAGCTGAGGGAAGGCCGAAAGCAGCACCTGAATGATCTGAACAGTTTGCAGACCGAGAAGAGTTCATTGCTGCTCAAAGTACAAGAGCTGGAGGAAAAGCTACTAGAGACAGCTCCAGCTAGAGAGAGTCACTGATGAGAAGTTGACTCGTATGCTGTCCATCCAGAAGAGCCCAAATGACAAGACTGGTCTCGGGTATGTAGCTTCCTCTTCTGATGTTCCTTCTTCCTCAAAGACTGTATTTGTGAAACCTACAGTCCTAGAGCTACCTCCAGCTATTGAAGATAAACAGAAGGAAAAGGTCAATGATGATGTTCCAAGCACTCAGCAGCCTCATTCCATCAGAAGACCTCTTATTTGCCATCACTACGGTCTCAGTGGGCATGTTCGGCCTCAGTGCTCCCTCTTGAAAGCTCAAAAGGCCAAAGCCAAGAAAGAAGCGACCAGACAAGCTCATTATGGCGCTAGACCTGTGGCTCAGCATCAAACTCCGTGGCATCAGGCATCCTATCAAGTACCATGGGGACAAGCATCAAGGCATCAGTATCAAGCCCCTTGGTCTCATGCTCCTCAGCATCAGCGGCCTCAGCGGCAGTTTGTACCAGCCAATTATAGTGGCACTTACAAGAGCAAACCCAAGCATTTGAGAAAGCCTCAAGAGCAATACTCCGGTGAGCCTCCTGTCTGGATGCAAAACATGATGGAGTTGATGATGCAGTCTTGTCAGCAACCACCCATTGGAAGGCAGACTTGGACTGAGAAGGGCAGTTACCCCAAGAAGGCGAACCGACACACCTAGCAGGTTCGGGTGTTCATGCCTTGGATTTGGTTCCTAATCCTAAGGCATCAGGTTTGATTGCTTGCACTTTTTATGTTATATTTATGTGCTTGTTATGCAATCTAGGAACTAGCTTGTTGTGCCCCCTATTTATCTTAAGAGAACTTTGCAGGTATCTATTGGGAAAGATAGAAAAAGCAGGTCGAGCGACTGTTTTTCTGTACTGGCATCTTTGAGCAGTTACAAGTGTGATCTTACCTTTGCATATGATGTCATTTCCATATTGCATGTTTTGTTTGTTTTTAATAATAAAAAAAAAGAAAAAAAAAATTTTGGGGAGAATTTGCAGGACTTTTTTCTTCTTGGCTTATTAGATATTGTATGTATCTTTACCTGATATCTCAATTCTGTGAGCATTAATTTACTTTGCTTAGATACATTTGAGAGCATATGATTATTTTGGCCAAGTTAGTTCTCCTAGTTGTGCAAAAGTAGGATAGCTCCTTTCCTCATGCGATGAAAAAGTGCACTATCCGAGACACCCTAAAGGAACATCATTCCTTCTCTGACTATTTGCTTCTAGAATTTCTGAATAAGAGAAGAGGTTTGTGATAAGATGGTCAAATTGACCACAGGCTAGTTGAACCTAGGATCAAAAAATTCTGGCATTTCCTCTAGCTTGCAGCACCATAAGAATTGAGCAGTTATTCGTATAATTTTTGTGCTCTAAAAATTGTTTAATCCCTGCTTCTGTATTGAATCTGCAATATGTCTTGCCCTCTATGAGCAAGTAAAAATTTATCTTGTCCTTCATGGTACAAGTAAAACAATTCGGTGTTGTATCTCAGGGGAAGTGTATCAGATGAGGATGGCTAGGCCCTAGTAAGAGTAAGGTTTGACTTTTGGCTAATCAGTCACGGATTCTCTCTCTTCTTTAGGAAATCCGGTTGCTCTTGTCATTTTTTTAAAAAAACCTTGTGGGTTCAGTCTTCACACACATACACGCATTGCATGAGTTGAGTTGCCTATTTGAATTTTCTATTTTCAGGAAAACTATTTGTGCTAAATGAAATCTCAATTCTCATTTATATCTCTGTTTAGTTTTTTAGATGCTCTCTGATTGTGTTATCAGTTGATTATACATGCGTGTTCTAACATTGACTTGAGGAAATTTGATCTCTATAAATTTTCCTCAACTTTTCTGGTGTTTCAGTGTGGAGCGTCCGGACGGTCTACATTGACGTCCGGACGGACTGGTGGTCCGGACGGCTCTCTCTTGGAGTCCGGACGGAGATGGAGCCCACATGTCCGGACAGGACCTGACGGAGTCCGGACACGCGCGACCAGTCTGTTCCTTTCCGAGGCAGTGAGCGTCCGGACATCATCAATCCACCGTCCGGACAGGGACGCCACACTGGCTATAAAAACCCTGCTCGGCGCATTCCCTTCATACCCCACAAAATCTGAACTTTTGGCTGCTTGTGAGTTATTTGTCTTTGAGTTCTTTGGTTTTTTTGCATATTCCTCTCATATTTCAGGTATTTTTCTAGTCTTTTTCTCTTCAGTTTTTTTTTTTAAACTGTTAGAATGTTATTTTTAATATGAGATGCATATTGCTGTCATGTTGAACTTCATTGGACTTCATTGTGATATTAATATTTATTTTCACAAGTTTTTTTCTCACTGTTATTCTGCCAAATTTTTGTTATCCTAACAAGAATATTTTTAGAATATTTTTCTTTGGAAAATTCTTGTTGGATCTTTTGCAGAATCATGTCTGCCGGCAGTCCACCCCGCAGGGTCCGTCAGAGGCTTGTAGAAGATAGGGCTGCCATTCAAGCCAAAATTATGGACCGCTCCATCATTGCTGAGCGGAACGTCCTTCGGGCTGATATCATGGTGCCACCGTTGGACAACATACTTGACATCATCTAGATGTACAACTGGGGATATCTCCACAGCTGTGCTTGTCAGGTATACACCAGATTAGTCAAGCTGTTCTACGCCAACCTGGAGGTGGTTCAGAATGATGATCGTGGAGTGGTGCTTCAGTCCTCAGTTGCAGGCCATCTCATCACTGTTGATCCTCAGGTCATCAACCACATCATTCGAGTCCCAGTGCTCGGGATTTCGGCCAGCCCATACAATGCGGTGGTGCTTCCTCCATCCCTGGATGATCTCAGGGAATTCTTCCGTGCCGTTCCCCAAGGTGAGGAGCGCTCTACTGCCATCCGGATTGGTGCCTTGTCATCCACCCATCGCATGCTGGCCAAGATTGTTCAGCAAAACATTTGGCCTGTTGCCCGGCACAGTGATCTAATTATGAAACGGGCCCAGTTTGTCTATGCAATCCACCTTCGCTTGCCTTTCTGCCTATGAAAGCACATTTTGGGGGTTATATTAGAGGCCCGTGATGAGAGCACTGCTGGTCTCCCTTTTGGCTGCCTCCTTACTCAAATTATTCATCAGTCGGGCATCAATGTCAATGGCGAACCGAAGATGAAAATCCAGCAGCCCATCAGCAAGCAGACATTGATGAAGTCTAATGCGCAGCTGTGGAGAGATGACTCCGATGATAAGGTGCCCTCACCTGCTGCTATGCCAGTCGGCTTTCTAGATATGGCTTCATCCTCACATACTGTGCCGCCATCTGAGCCAGAGGTTAATTATGCTCAGATTATGGAGGCTCTTACTGCACTTCAGGGGGGGATGAGCAGCATGCAGGTGTCTATGTCTTCCATGCAGCAGTCCATCTCATCCATACAGCTAGCTATGTACACCATCGACAGGCGCGTGGAGCAGAACCAGCTAGACCTTCAGGAGTGCCTGAAGTATCATCATCCTAGCAGCAGTGATGATGAGGATGTTGCAGATGGGATTTTACCCATGACTGAGGATGTTTGATTCCTTCTTATGTTTTGTAGACTTTTTATTGTCTTTTGTTATTTTGAGACAATTTCTGCTCTGTTAAAACTTTTTGGATATATATTACTCTGTTTCCTGGGTCCTTCTGAGACTGTTAGAGGGAGTAATTTTTATGACAGTTAGTTTTTATTACTCTGTTTTACCCTTTGTCCCTTTGAGACAAAAAGGGGGAGTAATTTTTATTTTGGACCGGGAATGTATTTCTAAACCGGTTAAGTGATTTTTGTCCCAGAATGGCCAAAGGGGGAGTTTGTTAGTATTTTTGCCTCATTCTGTGTTTGGACAAAATCACTTAAGTGTAAAGATGTTGTAAACAGGGATTCCACTATTCAGATTCTGCAAGTCAGAAGAATTCAAGTTCCCTGTCAGCCGTCCAAACGATCGAGCCATCCCGTCTGGACGCCCATCTGTCCACTGTTCCATTCGTCCGGACGACGTGTCATCCCGTCTGGATGCTAGACAGACCACCATCTTCCGTCCGGACGAAGTGTTCATTTCGTTTGGACCCTATACTGTATCGAGAAGTTTCTGTGCCAGCTTGCATCCGTCCGGACGTTTCAACAGCACGTCCGGACGCCTCCCAGTACTCGATTAGTTTCTGATTTCTTTCCAAGTTCCAAGAAAGGGAAGATCAATCAACTGTCCAGACGAAGTGGTATCCCGTCCGAACGCGCGTCTTCTTAAGGCAAGAATCACAATTCAAATATGACCGTCCGGACGTCTGACAGCTATGGTCCGGACGCCCGTGCATCAAAGAAGGAAATTGCCGATTCGACTTCAACCCTCCGGACGACTGTCTATCATGGTCCGGACGTGCGCATTACCAATATGGAAATTGCGTGTTAAAGAATAGCCGTCCGGATGCTCATCCCCCATGGTCCGGACGCTCAAGAGCCTTATAAGGAAATTACTTGCAGTGGACGTGCGATCGTCCGGACGATGTGCCATCCCGTCCGGATGATGTCCTTAAACAGGAAAGATTTCTCCGCCAAATTTTCAGAAAATCTTGTCGCACAGTTGTTCATCCGGACTACCCATGTCCACTGTCCGGAATGTGCCCAGGTATATTTTTCCTGACGCTCATTTGAGCCCCCAGACTATAAATAGAGGCCCCTGGGCACTGAGAACTGCAAGAATTCAGTGTGAATTCCATTAGAGCTCAGAGAAGTCATCAATCCCTCTAAAGCCGTTTTACAAGTGTGTTGTGCTGTAAACCGAAGTCTATCTTAGAGGTCAGCTCTAAGGTAAGGAGTTCCATTAAAGACCCCTTCAGGTAGGTGAACCTGGTTGGGAAGCGTTCGTGTTGGGTTACACGTCAGAGATCAAGGTACGACCACTGCATCGGTACATGTGAGTGTTACTATCTTGTATCTAGCTATGTCTTCTAAATAGTGGAATTCCTGCGTTTGGCTGCCCCGGAGTGGTTTTTCCTTAACTGAGTTTCCACTTCGTTAACAAAAATCTGTGTGTCATTTACTTTCCGCTGTGCTTTTAATTTTTGTTGACACTTATGCACACACTTTATTTTTAGAAGTCAATTCAATTTTTCAAAGTGTGTGTGTGTGTGTGTGTGTGTGTGATCAATGGTGCAATAAAATATTTAAATGTGGAATTTAAAAGAGACAAATATTTTGTTGACGAAGTGGAAACTCTTATCAAAAGAAAAATCACTCAAGAGCAGCCAAACCCAGGAAATTCACTATTTAGAAGACAAAGCTAGTTACAAAGCACTCGTACTCACATACCTCTGATGCAGTAGTCATACCTTTAACTCTGACATGTACCTATATGTGAACGCCTCCCAACCAGGTCTCCTACCTCAATGGGTCTTCAATGGACTCCTTTAGCTTAGGGCTCCTCCCTAAACTAGACTTCCATGGGTTGATCAAATAACACAATTAAAACTCTAAGAGAGCTAGCTAATCTCACAATCTCTGCCTAAACACCCTCTCTTAGCACAATGGAATTCAATATCGAATTCTTAAAGAATACATGCCTAGAGACCTCTATATATAGGCTTTAGAAGACCTAATACAACTCTGATTTGAAGTCCTCTGGGCGGCGTTCGAACCAAGATAGTGGGCATCTGGACGGCAAGCAGTAACCAATTTCTTTTCACGCGGTCTCACACATTTCTTCATTAATCTTCAGTCATCACATTTGGATGGCATAGCCCTAGCATTCAGACGATTGCATGCTGTCTTCACTGTTCCCAGCCTTCAGTTTGTTGTTCGAACACCTGTGCGAACAGTTGCTCTCAGCAGTTGGTGTTCGCTGGGCTGTCCTAACATCTGTACGAACATGAATTCCCTGTGGTTGGTGTCTGCTGAGGTGTTCGGACACTTCTTCGAACATTGGTGGGCGTCTAGATGCTTCCTCTGGACCATCCGGATGGTAACAAGGGAACTGCTTTTGCTGAGCTGTACCACTCGCAGTGTCTTCTGAAAACAAGAAAATTGCCTTTATGAAAATGATGGCATTGATATTACCATATTAAGATCCTTTTCAAGTTGGGGATGTAATCTCTGAATATTCTGAAAGACTCTGAATAATTACGGCATCCCTGTTATAGCAGCACACTTACAATATAGTGATTTTGTCAACAGAATACAGCCAATAAACTAACAAATTGCATTGAGTGTGTTGAAAAGCCATCATGTTTGTGCAATTTTATGCATGTTGGTACACATTGTGATCATGATTGCTACTCTTTTTCTTATCATTGTCACAAGTGTGTATTTTAGTATCTTTAAAAAAAGGCCTATGCTTGTTTATGAAAAGAGAGAAAGTTGTTTTCAAAATATGATTGAGATGTGTCTTTCCTCAATCTTGGTCTCTTTCACAAAAAGATATGTTATTGTTTCAAAATATTTTTGTGAATTGTGTGCATGCATTTAGAGTCTTGATCATGTTTTGCATCTCTCTTCATGCCATTTAAAATACAGGTTTGCATTTATCTTTGTTTTGAATATTCCTAAGGGTTATAAACTCAATCTTGAAGACTTGATTATATTCATTTCTCTAAACCATGAGTTTTTTATTTTATTTTTTTGGAGCATTGCATTCTAGGACATGCTAGTGTGCATCAGGTTTTTGAAAAATAAATAGACTTCTATTTTACGGTTTGTGTGTGAACAATGTGGAACAAAATATCTAAATGCGGAGTTTAAATTAGATAGATATTTTGTTAACGAAGTAGAAACTCAATTAAGAGAAAAACCACTCCGGGGCAGTCAAACTCTAGAATTCCACTATTTTGAAGACAAAGCTAGTAATAAGATAGTAACACTCACATACCCATATGCAGCGATCGTATCTTGCACTCTGACACGTAACCCAACGTGAACGCCTCTCAACCAAGTCACCTACTTGAAGGGGTCTTCAATGAAATCCTTTACCTTAGGGCTCCTCCCTAAGATAGACTTCAACATGAGCAAAGAAACAGCACACTGGCAACCCATAGAGAGCTAGCAGATCTTCACAATTTCTTCCTAAACACCATCTCTAAGTACAGAAGAATTCAATACTGAATTTATAATTTTTACATGCTTAGGGGCCTCTATTTATTAGATTAAGAAAACCTAAGTCGAGCCTGAAACGTACTTCTCTAGGCCGCTTCGGGACGGAAGTTGAGTGCGTCCGAATGGATAACTACAATCGCCTTCCATATTAAATTTCAGTCTCAGCGTTCAGACGAAGTTGCCCTAGCGTCCGGACAGTTGCTAGCTGTTTCCGTGTCTGAAAAGGAATTTAGAAACTTCTTGAACTCTGGAGAGCATCTGGATGCTAGGCCATCCAGATGTTTCTCTTGGACGTCTAGCTGTTTGAGTTGTATCATTTTTTATTAGCTTTCTAACGGCACCAATTTCATCTCAATCCGATACTTGAGCAAAAAGTTATGATAAAAATACTGAGACGTGTGCAGAATCTTCCTAGAAATCGGAAATCGCTTTCTTGATACTTGTGACACTAATACTTGTCATATTAAGGCCCTTTCCATCTAAAGACTTTGAATAAAATGGAAACCCTGTATAAAGCAGGAACATTACATAATAGTGATTTTGTCAACAGAATGCAGCCAACAAAACTAACAAACTCCCCCTTTGGCTATTATGGGACAGAAATCACTTAACCGGTTTAAAAATACAATCTCGGTCCAAATAAAAATTACTCCCCCTTTTTGTCTCAAAAGGATAAAAGGGTAAACAGAGTATAGGAAAACCACAGTTAAACAGTTCCAAAGTCCAAACACAGGAAAATAAAGAACTGTAAAAAGCCCAAACAATTACAGTAAAAAGCCCAAACAATCATAAGTTTGTAAACAACTGATAAAGGGAGGAAAAAAATCCTAAAAGCACCAAATCCTACTGATCCACTGAACCAAGTAATGGAGAGAAATCCATTTATTAATTTGGATTTGTGCCACATCGGCTTCTAGATCCTGAAGTCGGGAACCATAGACTGAAAATCTTCAGTTGCTTGAGTTTGCAAAACCTAAAACTGATTATCTGCAAATTAAAATCCTCTAGTCAACTAGGCTGCAAGATAAATGAAAAGATTCACCACTGAACCTCTAACTGGTGTAGATCTGGAGGAAGATGCTATGGAAGGCTCTACATGAGTTGGGCGAACAAACTCATCTAAATCCTAAGACCCTTGGAATTTGAGCATATGATTTCAACAACAGTCTGTTTTTCAAAGGATTCATCTATCAGATGTTGTACTGGGAGCCGCTAGCTAACATATTGCTAAAAGGATTTAAAAAGAAATATTTCCAAAAATACCACTACCAAGAAAGATTAGATCCTATTAGTTCCAAAAACAATGTGGTATTATGACGACTGTCAATTAGATGCCAAAATTTACATAAGCAAATATAGCAACCTAAATGACCCAGATATATCAATATCAACCCAAAACACAGACAGAATAGGATTTTCATGCACAATATCTCAAGAAATATTGTAATCAACAAATATTCCAATATTCTAATAAGCACAGAAACTTAAAAAAACAAAGGAAGAGATAGAGAATATCATGGAATGAGAAGAGATGTGCAGAGAATGCCAAAATCTCATGAGAAATCCGCGAGAAAAACACACATGTCATGATAAATCAATAAAAATGCAGTGGTGTGTAGCTGGCTGAGAAAGAAAGCGGAGAAAAAATACCTGACATGTTACCAACTCGTTCGGACGCTCCACTGCCAGATTAGCAATCGGTAGGGCTGCTTGCGTTCAGACTATAAGCCAAGTCCGTCCGAACGCTTCACACTGAAAAGCTGAAAAACAAAGAAAAATTTGTAGAAAAATATTTTCTCTAAAGTTAGCTCCAGAACACGCATGTATAAATAACCCATACGACAGTCAAATAGCATTTCAAAAATATGCAAATATATAATTGAGAATTAAGTATTCAATAAGCACAAATTTTCCTGCAGATAGAAATTTTAAATAGATTACTCAACTCATGCAATGTGTGTGTGTGTGTGTGTGTGTGCGTGTGAACGCTTTCTCAACAAGGTATGAAGTTCACTGATATGATTTAAAGCAACTGAATTTTCTAAACAAGAGAGAAAATCAATGTTAGATCAGTCAAAATTCAAACCTTATTTTACTAGAACCTAGCCACCCTCATCCGATACACTTCCCCTAAGATGAACACTTTTCTTTTATTTAGTCCTTTAGTGACCATCTATTTCCACAATGATTTGGTCACTAACTGTTTTTATAAGGACAAGTATAAGAACAGATTTATAACACAATAAGCAGTGGATCTTTTTATTTATCCATATTTACTGAAATTTAAATGCTTTTTATCACTTTGTCCTGCAACCTAGAGAGAATGCCAGAATTTTTAAGTTTTAGGTTCAGCTAGCGAGTTGGTCAATTTGACCATCTTAGCAAAAAAAAATTTCTCTCATCAGAATTTCCAGAACCTAAAAATCAGAGAGTAAAAAAAAAATGTATCTTAGGGGAGCTTTGGATAGTGCACAATTTTTCATCGTATGAAAAAAGTAACTATCTAGTATTAAGATGCACAGGAAAACTTAGTAGATATCAGACCTTGTATAAGCATATTCAATCAATGCATAATGAATTGAGATATCAGGCAAAAAGGCATGCAATATCTGAAAACCTATGAAAAGAAAAAATAAAAATTCTTCATCTTCTCCCCCAATTTTTTATTTTTATTTTTTTCTTATGTTGAAAAAAAATAAGACAGAAAAATGACAAAAACATGCTTATGGAGAAAAGAAGTAACATCTAGTCCTAGCATGTAAGGTAAGAGCAAACCTAACCTCAGGGAGAGAGGTTTGGAATTACCAAGATATAAAAGCAGCCGCCTGACTTGCTTTTTCTATCATCCCTATTAAATACCTGCAGAAACTTTTCTCAAGGCAAAGAAGAGAAAATATGGGGATAGAATAAATGGTTCCTCAAACAGAATGAAAGGCATGAATAAGATATGACATAATAAATAATGCAATGCAAACGTACCTAACATGCACTAAGATTTAGGAACCAATATCCTAGGCATGGTGAGGCTGTGCCTCTACTAGGTGAGTCCACTTTTCCTCAAGGGGTGAATGGTCTCATCTTTCCTTACCCATACCTTCTTTACCTGAGAGGTAGGGTTGTAAGCCATGTTCAATTTGTCCAAACTGACTAGGACATTCTTCATCATGTAGACAAGCCCTTCATAGATCTGAATTTCCTTGGCCTTGTGAGGCTTTTCTTTGAAGTATTTGGCATTGGTGTGGCCATTCTTGCCACTGTGATGACATGAGGGAGAACCCCTTTGAGGGTATTGCCGTTTTTGCCGAGAATCATGATGAGGCTTGGAAGATCTTACCTGTCTTTGGCTCTTGCTTCTTGATCTGAGGCTTCTGATGCTGAATCTGATGACAGTGTGGTCTGATGTGTCCTGTGACACCACAGTGATGGCAGGTAGGCTGTATTTGTTGCTGAAATGCTTATTGATAGGCTCTGCAATTTTAAGGTTAGCATTCTCACACAAAACAAAGTTCTTACCTTCTTGAGATAAATGTCTCCTATGGGGCAGGACATATTTATCAAAAGAAGGTTTCGCAATATTTCCCTTTTTAGGAGCAACCTGCTTATTCCAAGGCCTGTGAGATTTCAACAAATAACAATTTGGTCTAATATTACCAATATTCCCATAATTATGACAAGTAGGAACAAACTTACCTTGTGTTCCTGATTCCTTGGACTTAGGCTTCTCATCGTCAATTAAGCAAGAATTTTCAGAATTATCTAAACAAACTGTATCTACTATCACATGCTTAATAACAATAGAATCTAATTCAGAATCAGAAGTATGTGAGCACTCAAATCATCAATAATCAAGTTAGGCTTGTTAGAAATATTTGTATGAATACTAAGCATGCTTTTTAAATTATCACTAGAGAATTTTTTTCAAGAGGTCTTCAGACTCTTTTAATTTATTCTCAAGTGTATCAATAGTGTTAAATAGCATGGTATTCTCAGATTTCAAAGGGTCAATCAAAGCATGTGGTTTAGACAGTTTAATGATTAAAGACTCTTTTTCTTGCTTAACATTTTTAAGCTCTTTATTGGAATTTTTAGAAATTTTACTCAATTTAAGAAAATCCTTAAGAAGCTCATTATCAGAATTTTTTCAGATAACATAGAAGAATTCATGGTAAAGAAGTCAACAAAAATATGGATCACACTCAGGAAATTAATCCAAACACCAGTGTACCCACTCTGATACCAATTGAAAAATAAATAGATTTCTATTTTACAGTGTGTGTGTGTGTGTGTGTGTGTGAACACTCCGGGGCAGCTAAACCCAAGAATTCCACTATTCAGAAGACACAGCTAGTAACAAGACAGTAACACTCACATACCCATATGCAGTGATCGTATCTTACACTAACACGTAACCCAATGTGAACGCCTCCTAACCAAGTCACCTACTTGAAAGGGTCTTTAATAGATTCCTTTACCTCAGAGCTTCTCCTTAAGATAGACTTCAACATGAGCAAAGTAATAGCACACTGGCAATCCTTAGAGAGCTAGCAGATCTTCACAATTTCTACCTAAACACCCTTTCTAAGTACAGAAGAATTCAATATTGAATTCATAATTTTTACATGCCTAGAGGCCTCTATTTATAGGCTTAAGAAAACCTAAGTCGAGTCTGAAACGTACTTCTCTAGGTTGCGTCCAGACGGAAGCTAAGTGCTTCCGGACGGATAACTACAACTGCCTTCCATACCGCCCTTCACACGTAAATTTTAGTCTCAACGTCCGGATGAAGTTGCCCTAGCGTCCGGACGGTTGCTAGCTGTTTCCGTGTCTGAAAAGGAATTCTGAAATTTCTCAAACTCTGGAGAGCGTCCAAATGCACTCATTTTTTATATGGAAGCTGGGCCGTCCAGACGTTTCTCCTGGCCACCCGGACAATCAAGTTGTACTATTTTTTATTAGCTTTCCAACGACACCAATTTCATCTCAATCTGATACTTGAGCAGAAAGTTATGATAAAAATACTGAGACGTGTGCAGAATCTTCCTCGAAACTTGAAATTGCCTTCTTGATGCTTGTGACACTGATACTTGTCATATTAAGGCCCTTTCCATTTGAAGACTCTGAATAAAATGGCAACCCTGTATAACGCAGCAACATTACATAATAGTGATTTTGTCAATAGAATGCAGCCAACAAAACTAATAGTTTTCACAATTAATGTCTTTAACTTAGGTTTTTGGCTTTGTAAGTGGTTTATGTGTTGAACTTCAATGAGCCTTTATTCTAGTTTAAACCATGTTTCAAATGCTCTCATTAATTGATCATCTCATTTACATGCATTCCCTTCCTAGGTTTCGAGTGAGTTTGAGTTTGAGAAATTATCATACTTAGGGTTTGTCCTGACCTAAGTATGTGGTGGATACGTTCAAAATTTTAGGGCTTACATGGCAGCACACGTGACAGTACTGAATCCCCAAGACAGCAGTGAATAAGGAGTATAATCTCTATATTTTATTTCCCTAAGTGTTTTTAACTGATAAGGAATGTATTTTCCATTAGTTTATTTCCTTCTAGTTATTTTCCTACATAATGTAATGATGACTAGACCTAATGGTTATGTCTTATGACCTAGCCATCTTCTATATAAGTGTAACCCTAATCAATAAAGAAGCATGTTGAATATTATGAAAACCTAGAACCTTTGTTGGTATCTTTGGAGGTCACGACTCCCTTGAAGCAGCCATTGGAGATCACGGCTCTCTCGAAGTAGCCTTTATCCCTTTTCTTTTGTTTCTTTTTATTATTTGATTTCATCAGTGGTTAGTTGTTCACACACGTGCACTCTTTTGGTTTGTGCATAACCTTCTCTCAGGTTATTGGATTATATTTTTGATTGCATTGTGTTGTGTTTTTGCTTGCTTCTAGTTTTGGTTTTTCCTTCTTGCCTATTGCGTGCTTGTTGTCCATTTGTTTATGTTTTTGAATTTTTGATGAACCTAGGGTTATTCAGTTTCAATATTTAGCATTTTTTTTGTGTAATTGTAATGCATGTGGTTGTGCTTAGGCATTTATAAAGAATCATGCATTTGTCTTGTTTTATTGGATGAATTGGGTGCTCCTTGATTCACATGCTTACGTATTTCGAATTTAGGGTTGATATTTTATTTTCTTGACTCACACTTTTGATGCTCTACTTTGGAATTATATTTGGGAAGAATTTTGTGGTCATGGTTCTTGATTATGAGATATTTTTCAAATCATAACATGTTCAGGTGTTTTGAGTTGCATTTATACATACAAAGTGTCTTGGTAATATGTTAATTTGATTACTTGTTTCTTCCTTTACATATTTCCATAATATGTGAAATTGATGACAATTGCCTTTTGTTTGTTTGTTGAGAGGCTGCAATTGATCATTCACATACTGTGATTGTGAGTTTGTGCTTTATTGTTAGAATGTGCTTGAGATTTGCAAATGCCATGTTGGTTGTGTTCATTTTCTTTGGGCTTTTGTTTTCATGCATCTCAACCTTATTTCGATGACATGAATTGGGCATTTGAATAAGATATGTTTCTTTGGACCTGTTTGCATTTTTCATGTGCATAGTTTGAGCCTACCATACTCTCATTGAAAAATGAAATTGACTTCTAAAAATAAATAGCAAGTGTGTGCACAAAGTGTCAACAAAAATAACAATGCGGAAAATAAATGACACAAGGATTTTTGTTAACGAAGTGGAAACTCGAGATGAGAAAAACCACTCCGGAGCAGTCAAACCCAGGATATCCACTATTCAGAAGACAAAGCTAGATAAAAAGCAGTAACACTCGCATACACCCGATGCAGTGGTCGTACCTTTCTCTCTAACGTGTAACCCAACACGAACGCTTCCCAACCAGGTCTCCTACCTAAAGAGGTCTTCAATGGTATCCTTTACCTTAGGGTCGTCCCCTAAGATAGACTTCGGTTGTAGCACAGCAACAGCACACTTGCAATGGCTTTAGAGAGGGCGAATCAGCACCAATAGTCTTCACAAAATACTTTCTGAGCTCTAGAGGAATTCAATACCGAATTCTTGCAGTTCTCAATGCCCAGGGGCCTCTATTTATAGGCTGAGGGTTCAAATGGGCGATTGCAGTAATATGTACGGACGCCGTCAAGACTGTGAACCTGAGCCGTCTGGACGAACAACTGTGCGACCAGAATTTCTGAGATTTTCGCTGAAAATCTTTCCTGTTTGAGAGCCGCATTCGGACGGTGAGACATTGTCGTTCGGATGGTCGCATGTCCACTGCAAGTAATTTCCATATAAGGCTTTAGCGCATCCAGACCAAAGGGGATGGCCGTCCGGATGGTTGATCTTCAACACGCAATTTCCATATTTGTGGTGAGTGCGTCCGGACCATGATAGGCAGGCGTCCAGACGGTTGAAGTTAAATCCGCAATTTCCATATCAGATGCACGTGTGTCTGGACGATGGCAGACTGGCGTCCGAACGGTTGAATTTGAATTGCGATTCTTGCCTTAAGGAGAAGCGCGTCTGGACGGGAATCAATGTCGTCCGGACGGTTGCATCAATCTTCCCATAACTGAACTTGGAAAGAATCTGAAGCTTGGTCGAATACTGAGAGGCGTCCGGACGGGCTGCTGAGTCCTCCGGACAGATGCAAGCTGGAACAGAAGCTTCTCGATACAGTGAAGGGTCCGAATGGAAATACACGTCGTCCGGACGAATGATGCTTGGTCTGTCCGGAGTCCGGACGGTATGGCACGTCGTTTGGACTGATGGAACAGTGGACAGATGGGCGTCCGGATGGGATGGCACGGTCGTCCAGACGGCTGACAGCGAACCGATTCTTCTAACTTGTAACCAGTGCAGAATCTCTGTAATACTTTTGAATAGTGGAATCCCTGTGAAGAGCATCTTTACATACAAGTGATTTTGTCCTAAACAGAATGAGGCCAATCACAAACTAACAAACTCCCCCTTTGGCCATTCTGGGACAAAAATCACTTGACTGGTTAAAAATACAATGCCGATCCAAATCAAAAATTACTCCCCATTTTTGTCACAAAGGGACAAAGGGTAAAACAAAGTAATGAGAAAGACCACACAACAATTACTCCCCCTCAATGTCTCAGAAGTACAAGGGTAAATAGAGTAATAATATCCATAGACAAAAACGTTCTAAAATCCTAATCAATAGGAAACTAGAGAAGAGTCTGCAAGTGGCCCAAAAGAGAGGAACCGAAATCCTCCAAGTATCAAATCCTGCTAATCCACTGAAATCAAGTAACGGAGAGAAATCCATATAGAAAGCTGGATTTGTACTACTTCAGCTTCTAGCTCAGGAAGCCGGGAACCATGGATTGAAAACCTTCAATCTCTTGATTTTGCAAAGCCATAAACTGGTTATCCGCAGATTGACATCCTTGAAGCAACTGGTCTGAGGAGATTCACCACTAAATCTCTAACTGATGCAGATCTGAGGGAGATGCTACGGAAGGCTATGCATGAGCTGGGGGGAAAAAGCTCATCTAAAATCCTGAGACCCTTGGAAATTTTGAACACATGACCTCAAACAAAATTGATTTTCCAAAGGATGCATCTGTCAAACATTGTGCTGGGAGCCACTGGATGTCGTATTCCTGAACAAACACCAACCAAAAATATCTCCAAAAATACCATTAGATCCTGTTAGTTCCAAAAATAATGTGGTATTTAAAACAGCTGTCAATTGGATGCCCAAGAATTACAAAAACAAAGATCGCAATCCAAATGACCCAGATATATCAATATCAACCCAACACACAAACAGAATAGGATTTTCATGCACACTATCTCAAGAAAATATCCCAACAAATATTCCAATATTCTAAAAGCACAAAAACTTAAAAGAATAATGAAAGACACAATGAAGATCATGGGATGAGAAGAGATGTGCAAAGAATGCCAAAATCTCTGGAGAAACCCACGAGAAAAATACACAACATGCCATGATAAATCAATAAAAATGAAAAGATGTGTGTATGGCAGAGAAAGAGACGCAAGTCTTAAACCCGTAGAGATCCTGTCCAGATGAGTCACTTAACCATCCGAACGGCTACTGCTAGGACAGCGAACGGCAAGACTGCGCTCGTCCGGATGTAAGAATAGGTCTGTTCGGATGCTTCACACTGAAAGATAGAAAACTGAAGAAAAAATTTGCAGAATTTAATTTTTCTCAGGTCAGTTTTAGAACACGCATGTATAAGCCACTAATAACACAATCAGAGAGCATCTCAAAACTACGCAGAGATATAAAAGAAAGTTGAGAGTACAATCAGCACAAATATTTTCCTAGACATAGAAAATTAAAATAGACAACTCAACTCATGCAATGCGTGTGTGTGTGTGTGAAGATATATCCCACAAGGTATGACTTTCGATGACATGACAAAGAGCAACCAGATTTTCTAGACAAGAGAGAAAATCAGTGGCAGATTAGTCAAAAGTCAAACCTTATAACTTACTAGGGCCTAGCCACCCTCATCTGATATACTCCCTCTGAGATGCAGCACCTAATTGTTTTACTTGTACCATGAAGGACAAAGTAAAAAATTTACTTGCACGTAGAGGGCAAGGCATATAGAAAATTCAGCACATAAGCAGTGAATATACAATTTAAAGCACATAATTCATATGATTAACTGCTTGATTCTTATGGTGCTGCAATCTAAAGGGAATGCCAGAGTTTTTAGGTTCTAGGTTCAACTAGCATGTGGTCAATTTGTCCATCTTATCAAAGACCTCTTCTCCTATCCAGAATTTCTAGAGACAAAAAGTCAGAAAAGGAAAGATGTACCTTTAGGGGAGTCGTGGATAGTGCACATTTTTCATTGCATTAGAAAAGAAGCTATCCTACTTTTACATATACAGGAAAACACTTGGCAGATTATAGTCATAAACTCTCAATTATATCTAAGCAGAGTAGAATAATGCACAAAGAATTGAGATATCAGGTGAAAACTCATGCAATATCTAATATGCCAAGAGAAAAAAAAATATCCTGCAAATTCTCCCTAAATTTTATTTATTTATTTTTTATTAAAAAAATAATGCAATATGGAAATGACATCATATGCAAGGCAAGATCAAACCTGATGATGACAATACAGAAAAACAGTCGCTCGACCTGCTTTTTCTTTCTTCCCCAAAAGTACCTGCAATGTTCTCTCAAGAGAATAAGGGGCACAACAAACTGGTTCCTAGATTGCATAGTAAGCACACAAATATAACAAGTAAATGTGCAAGCAATCAAACCTGATGCCTTAGGATTAGGAACCAAATCCTAGGCATGAACACCTTCTCCTGCTAGGTACGTTCATTCCCCCTCATGGGGTAAATGGTCTCATCACTCTTGACCATACCTGCTTGACCCGAGGCGGTGGCTTGCAGGTCTTGTCCATGTAGTCCATTCTCCTTAGCATACCTTGCATTAGGCTCAGCAATCCGTCATAGCCATGGCTGCCATTGGGCTTCTGCGGCTTTCTCTTGTAGCGCCTTGATTTGTTTTTCTTTGTTTTGCCACTCTGATTGGCAGGAACAAGCTTCTGCTGACGACATGGAGCTTGAAGAGTCGTAGGAGGTAGAGTGCTCCCTGATGTAGCTCTTGTTGGCAACTTCTTTGGCTTTTGAGCCTAGAGCTGTGGACACTTGAGTCGGATGTGACCGATGATGCTGCAGTGATGGCAGGTGGGCAAGCTTCTTTCGCTTGAATGCTTCTTGACATTCTCTGCAGAATTATAGTTAGCATTCTTACAAATAACATTGCCCTTACCTTTTATATGTCTCCTATGCGGAGGGACATATTTTGATGAGGAAGAATCATCAACTTCACTTTTCCACATAGCATCCTACTTAATCCAAGGCCTGTGGGATTTCAACAAATAACAATTTGGCCTAATATTACCAATTTTCCCACAATTATGACAAGTAGGAACAAACGTACCTCGTGTTCCTGATTCCTTGGGCTTGGGCATCACACAATTATTCAAGCAAGAATTATCCAAACAAGCAGTGTCTACTATCACAGGCTTAATAATATGGAATCTAATTCAGAATCAGAAGCTTTTGAAGTAGAAGCACTCAAATCATCAACAATTAAACCAAGCTTGTTAGGAACATCTGAATGAATACAAAGAATGCTCTTCAAATTATCACTTGAGGATTTTTTTAAGAGATCATCAGATTCTTTTAATTTATTCTCAAGTGTATCAATAATGTTAAACAACATGGTATTTTCAGATCTCAAAGAGTCAATCAAAGCATGTGATTCAGACAAATGCATAATTAATGACTCTTTTTCTTACTTCACCTTTTTAAGCTCTTTATGTGAAATTTTAGAATGTTGAGCTTTCTTCAATTTATTAACCTTAAAGAACTTAATATCAGAATCCTCATTAGATAACTGAGAAGAATTCATGATAAAAGGTGTAATAAAAGATAGAAGTCACAAGGAGATGAGGATCACACTCAGGAAATATATCCTAAACAGAGTGAACCTGGCTCTGATACTAATTGAAAAATGAAATTGACTTCTAAAAATAAATAGCAAGTGTGTGCACAAAGTGTCAACAAAAATAACAATGCGGAAAATAAATGACACAAGGATTTTTGTTAACGAAGTGGAAACTCAAGATGAGAAAAACCACTCCGGGGCAGTCAAACCCAGGATATCCACTATTCAGAAGACAAAGCTAGATACAAAGCAGTAAGACTCAAATACACCCGATGCAGTGGTCGTACCTTGCTCTCTAACGTGTAACCCAACACGAACGCTTTCCAACCAGGTCTCCTACCTGAAGGGGTCTTCAATGGTATCCTTTACCATAGGGCCGTCCCCTAAGATAGACTTCAGTTGTAGTACAGCAACAGCACACTTGCAATGGCTTCAGAGAGGGCGAATCAGCACCAATAGTTTTCACAAAATACTCTCTGAGCTCTAGAGGAATTCAATACCAAATTCTTGCAGTTCTCAATGCCTAGGGGCCTCTATTTATAGGCTGAGGGTTCAAATGGGCGACTGCAATAATATGTACGGACACCGTCCGGATGGACAACTGTGCAACTAGAATTTTCAAGATTTTCGCTGAAAATCTTTCTTGTTTGAGAGCCGCGTCCAGATGGTCGCATGTCCGCTGCAAGTAATTTCCATATAAGGCTTTCGCGCGTCCGGACCAAGGGGGATGGCCGTCCGGACGATTGATCTTCAACACGCAATTTCCATATCAGATGCACGGGCGTCCGAACGATGGCAGACTGGCGTCCGAACGGTTGAATTTGAATTGCGATTCTTGCCTTAAAAGTTTTCATGATCTTTGAATATTCTGTTATTTTATATTCAGATTTTGATCTTGAAGTACGCATGCTTATTACTATGTTTTTATATTGGGCGGATGCTCAGATTAAACAGGACTTACTCAACCTGGCTCTGATACCAAAAAGGGGCGGAAGCAGAGTATGGCTTAAAGAAGCTTAGAAATAAGAAGTGGTAAAAGTGGAGTGGACAGAGAACTGGTCAGCATATAAAAACATAGTAATAAGCATGCATACTTCAAGATCAAAATCTGAATATAAAATAACAGAATATTCAAAGATAATGAAAACTTTTAAAGTAATGCTTAATTAAACATAGACTTGAAAACTTACAAATGAACTTAGGCCAGAGGGACTCTGACAATTACAAGCATAAACTTAGATACACTGGTATGAAACATTACAAATGTTTGGCTTTTTTGAGAGGCTATTACAATGAAGTATCTGGGTGAACTATCGAATAAGCTCTGCCTTGAACTACAGACTTCTGCTCCTTAAATAGACTTCAAGAAGGCTTGAGTGCTGGAATCACGGGATGCCAGCATGCTTAGTGCTGTCAGGCGTGCACCGAAAGCAGATTCTTTCTGCTTTTACTTGAGGTAAAACACACCGAAAGCAAGGTGAAACTTTTGGTGAATAGTGAAAAAAGTCACTATTCATGAATAGTATTTTGTCGGGTGGCCGACAGGTTACTGTTGTACCGACTGAAAGGGCACTGCTTTACTTAGGAGTCCAAGTCCAAGTCATAGACATCAAAAGGGTTTTAGGCGTCTTGGAACGGGTTGAAGTTGTAATGTTGGGTAGAAGATTCTGCTGTAGAGGCTTCTTCTTCATCAACATCTTCTTCAACTCTGGCTTCCAGATATTGCTCTGCAAGGGTGCGAACAAAAGCTTTGATTTCTTCTTTAGAGGGTTTCTTCCCTTTAGAAGAGGAAGAAGAAACCGACTTGGGAGCCTTAGGGAAAGGCTGAGCTGGGACTTGTTCATCAACTGTTGGAACAGTTAAGGATTTTTCTGGAGACTCAGTCTTCAGGCGGGCTTGGATCGTAGAGAACTTGAATTTATCCCACCACTTAATAGAGAACTGTCTGGAGATGTAGTTCTGATTAAAAATGTATTGCCATTTCAAAATCCATGATACTTTGTATTGGGCAAAGAAATGGATTGTTATAGGTAATTGTGCTTCTTGCTGTGAAAGCTTCTTAACGGTAGAGAAACACCGTATGGCTTCTCTTACTTCCTCGGGGAGGATCTCATGAATAGGTCCATGAACTTGCCACCACCTATGGAACCAAAAGGGGATTGGTCCCTTAAAGTGTCTGTCAAAGTTAATGAACCAGGAATGGGAATAAGTCTCATTTTGATGCAAAAGAATTATGTACCAGGCTTCAACATAGTCATGGTAACTAAATTGGACTCTCCTGTTGGAAAGGCTTTTTAAAACATAAGGGGGAGCTTCCCAATCCTTCTGGGAAATAAACTTCATAATGAATATAGAATGGAAAGCAACTCTTCCAGGGGTCCTCTGACATTGAAAAGGGTTGATTTGGATTGACTTAGTTTCAAGGAGAATATCCCTGTAAAACTCAATGAATTTATCTGGGTGGATAGCTTGAAAGTGCCATCGAGGGGGAAAGCAAGCTTTGGCAATGACTTCAGGAGATTTTAGGTGGCTAAAATCTGGCTCAATGATGAAAAGATTATGGGGCGGATCTTTGGCATAATAAGGGGAAGACTTAGGGTACCTTGTATTAGACCTTTGAGATTTAATACCTTCAAAAGGATCATAAGGACTTGGTGGACTTACTAAGGCAGACTGGAAAGACGGCCTTGGACTTATGGTACTACCTAGGGTAGTAAATCGATTCACCATTTGAAGTGGTGAATTGCTTAGGGTGAGGTCCTTGGAACCTAATTGGCTTGGGGTGACAAGCGCAAAAGGCTTGGCTTCTGGTTTTAGTTTGGGCTTAGTGGCTGGAGCCTTGTCTTTCTTCTTGTCAGCCATTTTTTCCCTGCAAGAATTCACGGGTTAAGAAGTTAGGGATTGAATTCCGACTTCCCTTAATATACTCAATGTCAAAATAAAAAATGCTTAAGATTGCTTGCCATCTTGCAAAAATCTGTTTAGATGCAATATTTTGAACATCTTTTTCTAAAACATGCTTTGCACTCATGCAATCAACTCTTATTAAAAACTTTTGATTTAAAAGATCATCTTGAAACTTAGAAATACATAGTACTATAGATAAGATCTCTTTCTTAATAGTACTATAGTTTCGTTGTGCTGAATTCCAAACACCTGAATGGAAACGAACAATATGTTCAGGTTGGTTGGAATGAATTTGCTGTTTAAGAATACCACCGTAACCAATGTCTGAGGCATCAGTTTCAACAATCTTAAAAGACTCAAGGGTTGGGATTCCAAGACAAGGCAATGTTTGTACATGGAGCTTAACTTCTTTTACAATGGAAGTATGAGTACTTGTCCATGGAGGAGGGTTTGCTTGATGTCTATCAAATAATGGCTTACACTTCTTCTGAAGATTTTGATAGAAATCAGCAACATAGTTGAGAGATCCAAGGAACCGCTGAAGTTGGGTTTTTTCAAGGATTTCATCAGGAAACTTATCAGCAAATTGAATGACTCGGCTGATTGGGCTTATTTTTGATTGATGGATATTGAATCCAAGAAATCAGATGTTGGTTTGGAACAACTTGATCTTAGTAGCAGAGACTACTAAGCCATATACCTTGATAACTTATAGAAACGAATTCAAATGTTTCCAGTGTTCTTCAATGGACTTAGAGAAGATTAGAACATCATCTATGTAAACTATGGAGTACTTGCTTAGGGGACTTAGAATATCATTCATGATATTTTGGAACTCACTTGGGGCATTCTTAAGACCAAAGGGCATTACGTTCCATTCGTATTGTCCAAAGGGCGTGACAAAAGCAGTCTTATACTTATCCTTCTCATGGATTTGGATTTGCCAAAATCTACTCTTCATGTCAAACTTAGAAAATATCACAGATCCACTTAACCTATTTATTAGGTCTCTTTTATTTGGGATTGGATATCTGATCCATTCCAAAACTTTGTTGAGGGGCTTATAGTTGATAACTAACCTTGGGGCTCCTCTTTCTAGCTCAGCATTTTTCTGAACATAAAAGGCTGAACAAGACCAAGGGGACTTACTTTTACGGATTATGCCTTTCCGAAGTAGATCTTCTATTTCATTTCTGCAAAATTCCATGACTTCTTGACTCATTTGGATGGGTCTAGCCTTAGTGGTGATTTTTCTTTCGTCAAAATCTTTGATATAAGGAAGACTTACCGTGTGTTTCTTCCTATGCCAAAAGGCGGTAGGGAGATCAGAACAAACTTCACTTTTGACCTTATCTTCAAAGAGTTGAATTCTTTGTTGAAGGGAATTTTGACTCAATTGTTCCTCAATTCTTTTGACCTTAATTTCTTCCTGTAAGAACTCAATCTGTTGAGTCTTTGACTTAATCAAGCTAACAGACTTAGAAATTGCATTGCTTTTGAAGGCATCCAATTGATTTTTTTTTTCTGGTTTTGCTAGAAATTTAAACTTAACATTTTCATCCATGGGGTAGGTAATTAAACCATCATGGTCCGTTGTAAAAGGATACAACAGAGTGATGAAAGGTAAACCTAGTATGACTTTGTTAGTCATATTCTTAACCAAGACAAATGTTGTCTTGAAGCAAACATTATCTTAACACACATGGGCTTTGTTTATTTCAAAAGTAATTTGCATCTTGCTGCCACTGGCAGAATGCAAAGTTTCTTTTGACTTACTGTAATACTTCGTAGGAACTAGTCCTTCTTGTATACAGTTTAAATCTGCACTTGTATCAATCAATACGACTACGGATAACTCAAAATCTTGTATCTTAATCCTAACCTTTGAATACCATTTTCTAATATGGATTCGGTTGGTAAGACTTAGACAATTTTCTTCAAATTGGGGGGGGAGTGTCTTCAGGTTTAGGTTCGGCTTCGCTATCACTTTGACTGTTAGCGGCTAACTTAAGCTTGTGCTCAATTTTCAAGATGTTAACATCTTGTCTCAAATCTTGATTTTCTTCCTTGAGTATTCTAATTTCGGACTTAATTTGATTAACTTCAAGTTGCAAATCTTTTATTGTGATTTGTTACTTCGGCTTATCAAATCTTTTAAGTGTATTACTTAAGCTTATCTCCTAGCTTTTAGACTTAGAAACTTCTTTCTTTGTTAAGAGTTTTCTTAACTTTTCTAAGTATTGTCTCTTCAACTCAGGATTCTCAATTTTACTTATAAGATCAAGAAGCAATTCTTCTTGCTCTTCTTCTTTGGTCATAACATTAATTGTTTTACAAGAAGTGTCATTACAACCAAGACTTATATTAGGACCTGACTTAGTACTGCTACAAGAGCAATAACTTTCACTTAAGCTTATTTCAGACTCATAATCACTTGGTTCGGTGTCTTTTATCTATAACATTCTTATTAAATTTTCCTTTTCTTCGTTAGAGACTTTCAGCTGCTTAATGGTTTCCTTAGCTTTGCAATCTTTTGCAAAGTGACCTGACTTACCACACTTATAACAACCATCTTTGTTGTTTTTAAATCTTTTAAACCTTTTCTTAGGTTTTCTTTTATCTTTCTTATAGAAATCATTCGGCTCAAAGCTTCTTCTCTTGAATCTTTTATACCTTTTCTTATGCTTTCTATATTCTTCATGCTTACGAGACTTCTTATGCTTCTTAGATGGTGCTACCGAAGGTAGACCATATTGCTCACAAAAATTACCCATTTCATACTTAGCTTTTTTCCTATCCTTATTGACTTGGTTTGATATTTTCATATCAATACACATTTTAAGGCCTTCTTTTTGGATAGCGCTTATGATATTCCCGTAGGTGAGATTATCATACTCTATCACGTTGTTCTCATTAACTAAGACTTGTTTGATCTTATGGGCAAATAGATGAGGCAAACCGTTTATGAACTTCTCTTTCCAAAACGGTTGGTTACTATCATCTCTTAGCATGACTCTAGAGAGGAATACATCTTTGTACCATCTAAAGTCGCTTAGGGTTGGACATCTAAGGTTACTTAGCTGGTCATGAATCCTAGACGTAAGGTGGCTTGGGGTGCCAATAAAATGTTCTACAATTGTATAGAACAAAGTGTTGGCAGCATCAGAATCTCCTAATCCAATTTTTTCATTGAATATAGGAATTCCTTCCTCATTGGTCTTAACAGCACTTCTTATGCTTGCTCTGGACTCATCAGTGAGATGTTTTTCCCACCAATTTTGGAGGGTTCCTTTGAAACCCGAAACCAAGAGGTCAACAACTTCTGGTTGGCTCAAATTATGGTTCATAACATAACTACTAGAAACCATGGTCATATGGGTTAACTTATCAAGTATTTGCTGTTCTGCCAAACCATCGATGTTCCACTTGTATAGTTTATCAGCAGAGACTGCAAATTGACTTTGAAAACTTCTTTCTTCAAATTGGATATCCGGAGGGGTAGGCTTAGGATACCAATTCTTGGTGAGACTTGTTGGGGGAAACTTAGGCTTGTGGATCCTATTTAGTTCTAAGGCTGAAAGGGCTTTTTCAACTTTCCTGATGTTTTCATCAGAATCAGATTCCGAAGAGGATTCTATCTCAGATGAATTCTCAGAAGACTCAGGAATATTAGCAACAGACACAGTGTTGGAACTACTGGGCTGTTCTTGTTTGGTTTTGACCAAATCCTTAATCATTTCCTCTATTTTTTCAACAGATGACTTATTCTTGTTAACCTTGAAACTAGTTCTTGGTTTTAATTCTGGAAACTTGATTATAGGTTTCTCTTGCTTAAAAGGCTTATGTTTCTCTTTTGAAAGAGGCTTATTATCGAGCTTTCTTCAATTTTATCCAACTGGTTGCCTATGGAGTTAAGGTACTGGTTGGTGTAATTGTTTTGCTCAATGACTTTCTTTACATCTGTGGTCTCAGATGCAACCTTAAAGGGCGAAGCCTTAGCCGTAGTGGTTCTATGTTTAAACACTATGGTTTCTTGTGGAGGGTGACTTAAGGATACGACTGTGTTATCTTCTTTTACCCATTCCTCTTTAGAGATGGCTTGTACTTTGTTTTCTATTGGGTAAAACTCATCAACAAAATCGAAATAGGAGATTTCCATTTTGATCTGGCTTACATGCTTCTTAAAGTGACTTAAGATTTTTTTCTTTTGTTCAAGATTGAATCTTTCCTTATAGGCTTTTCTTCTTTCAAGATTTGCTTCAAACATAAAATCTTTATTTAGTCTTATGAAATCTATCTCGAAAGGTTTCCTTAGGGTACATAGCTCGGGGTCTGCAACTGACTCAACTATAAAATCAGATTCCGTAGGAGAAGCATTTCCTTCCTGGGAATCTTCATCTTCTAACCTGGTGTTGGCCGTATAACAAGGGTGACTTACTTGAGAAGTCGTTTGGACTCCTTTCAACTTTAGGTTTCTTAGTTCTTTTTCTAATTCTAGGTCTCGTCATATTAATTCTTCAGTGGAGGTTGAACCAGCAAACGAATGTCTAGCTGGAGTTTTTCCTTTAGGGGGTCGAGATAAAGTAGACCTTGGGGCTTCAGATCTAGATAACCTAGATCTTTCAATTTCTTCTATGAGGAGTTGAGGCTTAGGGTTTGACTCGGGTCTGTCGAAGCTGATCTTAACAGTACCATCCAGGTACTGCTGGAAATAATCTAGATCTCCTAGATTATGACTTATGATTTCAGGCTTAAAACTTTCATTAGTTATCGTCCATTCTTTGGGTAACTCAATGTCAGTCCACTTAATAGTTCGAGGAACGTGAATACTCGCATTACTCTGGCTACTCTGAATTAACATGGTTTGATTCTGAGGACTTCTGTTAATTGCCTGGAAATTCATGTTAGTTCCAGTGCACTTATAGTAGATCCTATAAATTAAAGTTAAAGGTTGAACACCTTCAAGGACTCTGTATCCTTCAGTTCTGATGCTCAGGGTTAAAGCTTTTAATATATGGGGATCACTTAGACTTACAGTGAAATCTGGGAAACAGTCAAAATAGACTTGCCCGTCATGCATAGTTGCTTCAATGACACCAAGGAGACTATCCTTCCAGTCAATGAAGCGAGCATCTCTCAATCCTAACATTACAGAGGCTTTAAGACCTCTTCTGGTTAGGGGCTTAATGGCAACTTGAACCAATCCGATGTGGATAAAGTTATGGCCTTCTCTCCTATGTCTCTTTATAGGTTCTGGGCTAAAAAGCTAACATAACTCATGCTCCTTATTCAGAGCATAGACTTGTTCTACAGTCTTGACATGTTGTTCAGTTTTGAACGATGTCAGTGACCACTTCTTCCTATAAATCTCTTTACTAGGAACTTTGGGTATGTTCCAATCATTGACATCAATGAAGGAATCCTCATCATGGTACTCAACGTGTTCTTCGTTAACAACTTCTGGAATCTCAGGGATCCTAATGGATCTAGAACTTGTTGATGAGTTAGATCTGAACAATCTATTCATCTTTGCAAGCTTTTGCCTATCCAGCTCAAACTTTTATTGTTTTTTGTCAAATTTCATTTCTGTATTTCAACTAGGTGTCTAAGTCAGACCTCTGTGTTATCTGTGTGTCCTCCCGACTTACTCGGCCTTTCCTCGGCACTCTGCGCTGATGGCACGTTGACGGCAGTGTCATCTTCCTAAAAGCCTAGAATCTTAACAGAGAGTAGAAACAAACTGAAACAAATAAAATTTAAGCAGAATAACCAGCCACTTGGGCGGATGCTCAGATTAAACAGGACTTACTCAACCTGGCTCTGATACCAAAAGGGGCGGAAGCAGAGTATATATATATATATATATATTGCTTGTGATTGTTAATTTGGCGAAAGAACATGATCCTCATGTTCTTTCAATATTACTAACATGTCCATACATTCACTTTTCACATAAGATAAATGTGTACTCCCACTTAACCGTAGGAATTTTCAAAATGTATGAACATACTTATCAGTCGGGTTGTTAGTGTTTTATCCCTCTACCAGCTTCGAGGTGCTATACTTCATAGTCTAGTTGTTACACTCTTTATTTCCCTCTCCCTAACATCAAGGTGTTAATTGTATAACACTACTTAACCACGCTCCAAGTTCTCATTTCACATGCATAAATTTTCACATACTTTTCTTAGAGATTGACAAGTAGAGATGAATTAGAGAGACAGAAGTAGGATTCGTGGACTAGATCTTATATATAGGATTAGAATTATTTTCGTGTGATTTTCAAGCTCATGATTGTGAGTGAAATCTCTTTCTTATTTCGTTGGTTTTTTACCTTTAACTTTAGAACATGTGAACTTGTGAATGTTCATGTATGGTTCTATTGCAAACTGTGAAATCTAGAGAAGTTTATTATATGTCTTCTTCATGTACCTCTTTTTAGGGCAGGTCTAATCCAACTTTTGTATTTTTCTTTAGATGGTTATGAAGGTTATTACCATAGGACATTGAAATCACACCTCAAAAGTGGCTTGGCTCTAATCCATTGGTGAATTAGAGCCTCCTATGTGTTGGCTCAGTCATAAGTTGCAACGTGTCCTGCGTCAACCCTATCCATCTGTCAGCTATCTTAGTTGCCACCCCATTTGTCATGCCATGTGTCCTAGCCCACCCACGTAGTTACTGTGCACCTTGGTTGACAGAGATACTAAGCTCAGTCAACTGAGCTCTTCCTCAATCGAAACCCTAGGTTCGATTCTCTGCCCATTTCGTATGTTGTCACGGAGCCAGTGAAGGACATTAACATCCCAAAAAACTAACTTTTTTGAAAGTGTAGAAACGCAATCCGAAGTCAATGAAAAAATTAAATGTATTTTGTAAGACCAAATGCTATCTCAAAAGAATACATAATATTGCAAAGCAAACATGGAAAGCACAATCAACATTAGTACAAAGTGGGGGGCTGGAAAAAGGAAGAAGAGCTCTTTTAATTCAACGGGTCAACAACTAGCTTTTTGTCGTGCATCCATTTGTATGAGCCTCTAGCAATTGATGCTCCCGTTCTTACTCATCAGATCTTGTTTCCTCCTTTGGCCCTCTTCAATCGGGTGATTACGGCCTGAAGGATCAAAAAATACTGCTTTTAAGCCTAGGATTTCGATATTAACTTTCATTCACTCCCCACTTGAAAGTCATTTTTAGGTAAAGGACCTCTAGCAGACGCAATCAATTAATTTGATTAATCACTTAGATAAAGGTAGCGAAGTATAGTGCTCAATTCTAGTTCAATATCTGGGCTTTCTTCTGTTGGAGTGAATCCTGAATCCCTTGCTTGTTCATTTGCGCTTTAGTTTTCTTGCTCCCTCCCTTACGATAATGAATGAAGTTAAATAAGCACTCCCGACAAAATAATTGTATTGATTTCGAGCACTGATTTGATCGTTCATGATCCTGCTCCGTCTGCTCTCAGTACATTGATTCATCAATCCACTCATAATGATATCAATGCTAGTAATCCTCCTTTATAGCAATCTCATTGCCATATCTTTGAGAACAATCATTCTGATATGATAATAATTTATTGACTTCTGATTTAAACCAAGTGTGTGTTTGTGTGCAAACAAATATCTTAAATGCGGAATTTAAATGAGACAGATATTTGTTATGAAGTGGAAACTCTATGAAGAGAAAAAAACCACTGCGGGGCAGCCAAACCCAGGAAATCTACTATCCAAAAACAAAGCTAGTTACAAGACACTCGTACTTATATAACCTTATGCAGTAGTCATACATTTAACTCTGACGTGTAGCCCAACATGAACGCTTCCCAACCAAATCTTCCACCTGAAGGGGTTTTTTATGGATTCTTTTACCTTAGGGCCGACCCCTAAGATAGACTTCACACGAACACTTGAGCACACACTGGTACGGGCTTGAGAGCTAGAGGATCTTCAATTCTCTCTAAACACCCTCTCAAAGCACTATGGAATTCACTGTCAAATTCTGTACAAAACACAGACCTAGAGCCCCCTATTTATAGGCTTTAAGAGACCTTAAAAACTGCTGAAAATCGGACTCTGTTTGTCAAGCGTCCAGACGGAAGTTTGCCACGTCTGGACGGCTTTCTGCGATATCATTCAGAAACAACGCAATTCTATCCTTACTAGGTTTGCATATGGACGGCTTGACTGAGCCTCCGGAAGGTCTTCACTGAAATCCTTTCCGCGTTCGAACGGAAATCTGGAGTTATCTGAATTACTGGATATCGTCCGGATGGCTTGCAGAGACTGGACATCATCCGGACGTGTTGCCTTGTCGTCCGGACGAACTCTGTCTGTCGAGCGTCCGGATGGAAGTTTGCCACGTCCGGATTGCTTTCTGCGATATCCTTCAGAAACAGCCCAATTCTATCCTTATCAGGTTTGCATCCTGACGGCTTGACCGAGCGTCCGGACGATTTTCACTGAAATCCTTTCCGCGTTCGAACGAAAATCTGGAGTTATCTGAATTACTGGATATCGTCCGGACGTGTTGCCAAGTTGTCTAGACAGCTTGCAGAGACTAGACATCGTCCGGACGTGTTGCCTTGTTGTCCGGACGGATTGCAGAAACTTCCCAAACAATGTCGACTTCTGAGAACAGACTCCTTGTTGAATACTGATTGACCGAGCGTTTGGACGGTGTTGCTCTGACGTCCGGACGTCTTCAATGTTTATCTATAAGACACTGTGGGGAGTTCGGACGCCTTCAAAGGCCCGTTCGGACGGTTGCACATGAACTGACTTATTTGTCTTGGTTTTTGCAATGGACACTTCATGGGTATCTTCTAGAAGCTTGTGAACAGTAAAAGTCTCTATGTATGAAGATTCCAATTTAGAAACCGAATGTCAAATATCTGAAGATTGGAAAAGCCGATTGTCCTGCAACCATTACATAAAGTGTTTTTGTTTTAACCAGAATGTAGCCAATAAAAATAATAACATGATATCGTTCCAAAAGAAGAAACATTGGCAGATATCTTTTCATATAAATCCGATTCTATTTATAGAAATTCAAAGAGATTTATTGTAGTTCTCTCTCTTAAATGCATGCGTAGAGAAGACTGGGCCCAAAGCATTGTAGGTGAGAAGATCAGCAAAGAATCTTTTGAATATCAACAGCAATAGAGATTGTTCTTTTTGGTAAGAAAATTGGAGAACTTCCAACTATCAAGGAGACGAAAAAGCTTCTTCTGATTTTGATCTTACTTCCTTCATCATGGAAGGTTAGAAATTGCTTACTTAAAGGGCTTGATCAATCTGCTTTGCTATCAAATAAGGAACATATTTTGAGCGAGCCCTGACTAATTATCGAAAAGGCTCAAGCAGCTTGGTTTGTCCTTTTTAGTAAGGGGCATCCTCTTTCCGTTGAGGAAAATAAGAATCAAGAGATTCATGCTCAAGCTGAAAAATGTTGAGAACTCCAAAGTAAAAGACGGACCTTTTACAACATCCAAATCTAGATTAGTACAACAATATTTAGCTCATCCCTACTTTTAGTAACTTCATGAAGAACTCTTATCTTGAATATTCGGGGTATAGCAAGATAAATCTCGTAAAAGACTTACTAATATTATCAAGATAAAGTTTGCATTGCAACCATTCTTGAACCTATGATAGAACATTTGAGAATGCAACAGATTGGCAAAAAGATGGGTCCTACCTCATTTGTCTACAAAAAGTGCACAGTTGTGCAACAGTAGTTCCCCAATAATAATGCGATGCTGGAATTTCAGGAGATGATTTATGCCCTTTTACGTAATGGGGCATGCTCTATTTTGGATATATATAAAGGCAGCAAATACACGTGGTGTAATAACCAATATGGAAATAATAGTATTTGGTTCCGCCTTGATAAAGCAGCGGTAAACAAGAGCTAGATCAAGAGATTCACCAAGACTTTCGTTGAGCATTTAATTTGTTTTAGGGTATTCTCATACCTCACTTAAACATTTTAAAAAGTTATTTCATGCATTTCGACCATATTTTTCTATTATTTTATGTGACTTAATTTATCAGGTATTACACTATATATATGCGAGCAATTGAAATAATATGTGTTTTTTTTTTTTTCATATGTCCATGCATACCTTTTATAAAGTATATTTGTTTCTTTTATAATGGACAATTAATGACAAGAATGGCTAATTGACAAGTATAATAAAGTGTTAACTACATTTATCTATTCTAATTACTATTATTTTTGCAATATCTCTCGGAATGTCCTTCAACTCTATCATTGGGGTTGCAATGTCTCTCTTTTGCGACAAAAAAAAAAAAAAAAAAAAAATCCCTGTATAAGATTAAAAAAGGGAAAAATATAATTTAGATCCCCAAACTATCAAAACCTTTGAAAAATGCAACTTTTGACGAAATATCTCCATAATACCCATACCACGTGTTATTTTTCAATTAAAAATAATTTAAAAAATTCAAAATAAAAAGAAAATAATTTAGAAAATTTAATTTTTTTTAAATTAAAAACTAAAATTTTATTTTTTATTTTTTAAAAAAATATTGCGATCGACCAGGGAGGACGTACTGCTTTTTTCCAACATCGTCGGTAGGCACGATGCATGTCTGCAGCTCGGCGAACTCATCCCCGCCTCTCCGAACGCACATATGACTAATTTTCTATCCTTCGATGTCTATGATATTTGATATTTCGAAAGTTATGAATGATTCCAATTTGAATTTTATTTTGTTACAAATGACGAGCAAGTCTATCATCATTGTGGAAGACCTCGATCGGTTTCTGACAGTGAAATCAACGGCCGTGAGCTTGTTCGTTAATGTTCATATCCATTTTCCTTTTTGTGATTTGTTGGCATTCAAAAAGTTGGCCAACAAATCACGAACAAAATAAAAATAAAAATAAGAAATAAAATTATAGTTTATTTATTTTTAATTTATTTTTATTTTTTAATTGAAAAATGATACGTGACAGGGGTATTATGAGGATATTTCATCAAAATAGGCATTTTTCAAAGGTTTTGGTAGTTTGGGGGGCTAAATTATATTTTTCCCATTAAAAAATTACTTGCATTTCGTTTGAATCATTTTTTTTTTTTTAAAGGGAAAAGTATAAAATCAGTCCATCTGGTTGGCCTAATTTATAAATTGTTCTATGCGGTATAAAAAATAATTCAAAGATTCCCGGTGTATGCTAAAATAACAATTTAGTCCTACAGTAAAATTTCATCAAAACACTTGACGGATTCTGTCAGTGTGCCAAGTTAATACCAATAAAATGATAACATGTGTCAATCTTAATAAAAAAAATATATAGATATATAAATATATTAAACATAAATATTAAAAACTTTAATTTTTTTTCTTTAAAAAAAAGTAAAAAAGAAATGGGGGTGGCCATTTTATATTTTATTTTTTTTAAAAAAAAAATATTTTTAAGTTTTTAATATTTAGGGTTAATATATTAATATATATATTATTTTATTAAGAGTGACAAGTGTTATCATTCTATTAGTGTTGACGTGGCACACTAATAGAATTTGTCAAGTGTTTTAATTTGACAGGATTTGATTGTTGGGACTAAATTATTATTTTGGTCTACCCGAGGACCTCAAAATTATATTTTATAGTACATGTAGTGATTTGTAAATTAGACTAACCGCGGAAACTAACTTCGCATTTTTTTTTTAATATTATAAGGAGAATATTTTTATCATTTTGGGTCGCAGAAAGAGGACATGACAATTCCAATGGTAAATTGGGGGGGGGGGGGGGCATAAAATTTTGTTTCCTTCATATTATATATATATATATATATATATATATGAGTGAGAACCATATGTAGATCCCATAAATCCAATTCAAAAGGAATGGATGGAAGATAAGATGAGAATGATGTGTAACGTGACTCATTCTATTTGAGAAATAATAAAAATCATTCTTCATCTCATCTTTCACCTATCTTCATATAGTGGATGGGTGAATCCACCATTAGATTTGTGGGACCCACATGTGGGTCTTGTAAATCTAATGGTAAATTTGCAAAAGGGATGGATGTGAGATGGTATGAAGAATGATGCGTAAATGACTCATTGTATTTGAGAAATGATAAAAATCACTCTTCATCTCATCTTTCACCCATCTTCATACATTGGATTGGTGAATCTACCATTGAATTTGTGAGACCTACAAGTGGGTCTCATGCCCCACAAATCAATTGATAGATTTGCAAATGAGATGGATGATAGATGGGATGGTAGATGGGATGGAGATTGATGTGTAACGTACATGACTCATTCTATTTGAGAAATGTTAAAAAAAAATTTCTACATGTCATCTTTCACCCATCTCAATACAATGGATGTGTAAATCCACCATTTAATTTGTGAGACCTACATGTAGTTGGTATCATAAAAATTCAATGGTAGATTTGTAAAAAGGATGGATGGGAGATGGGATGGAAAATGATTTGTTACATGACTCATTCTATTTGAGAAATGATAAAAACCATTCTTCATTTCAACTTTCACCCATCTCCATATAGTGGATGGGCGAATCTACCATTGAATTTGTGGGACCCACATGTGGGTCTCATAAAATAAATGATAGATTTGCAAATGGGATGGATAAGAGATGGGATGAAAAAAAAAAATTCTCCATCTCATCTTTTACCCATATGTAGTAGATGTGTGAATCCACTTTTGAATTCGTGGGACTCACATATGGATCTCATAAATCTAATGGTAAATTTACAAAAGGGATGGATGGGAGATGGGATGGAGAATTACGTGTAACATGACTCATTCTGCTTGAGAAATGATAAAAAAAAAAATATATATATATTCTCCATCTCATCTTTCAAATATCTCCATATAGTAGGTAAAATACTCTCCATCTCATCTTTCAAATATCTCCATATAGTAGACGAGTGAATCGACCATTGAATTTGTGGGACCCACATATGAATCTAATAAAAATTCAATGGTAGATTTGCTAAAGAGATAGAGGGAGATGAGATGGAGAATGATGTGTAATATGACTCATTTTATTTGAGAAATTTAAAAAAAAAAAAAAAAAAAAAAAAAATCTCATTTTTCATCCATCTCTTTACGATGAATGGGTAAATCTATTATTAGATTTGTGGGACTCATATATGGATCTTATAAAAATTCAATTGTAGGTTTGCAAAAGAGATGGTGGGAGATGAGATGGAGAATTGTGTAACATGATCCATCTCCATATAGTGGATGCATGAATTCACCATTGGATTTGTGGGAACCACACATGGAATTCATAAAAATTCAATGGTAGATTTGCTAAAGAGATGGATGGGACATGAGATGGAGAATGATTGTAACATAATCTATCTACATATATATAGTGGATGACTGAATCTACCATTGAATTTGTGGGAACCACATATGGATCTCATAAAAAGAGAAATGATATTTTTACATTTCTTATATATCTTGTTTTTTAAATTAATCAACCATTATAGAACTTACAGATTTAATGGTTGATTTAAGAAAGAAATATAGACGAAATGTACATATAAGATTTATGTGTATCATATGTCTCCTCATAAAAATTCAATAATAGATTTACAAATAGGATGGATGAGAGATGGTATGGAAAATGTGTTGTAACATGACTTATTCTATTTGAGAATGAGAAATGACAGAACATATATATATATATATTCTGCATCTTATCTTTCACCCATCTTCATACGTACAGTGGATGAGTGAGTGCACCATTAAATTTGTGGAGACTCAAATGTGGGTCTCATAAATCAAATTAAATTGTATATTTGGAAAAGGGATAGATTAGAGATAGGATGTAGTATGATGCGTAAGATGACCTATTCTATTTGAGAAAAATATATTACTACCATACAATTAGAAGACCTGATAGTAAAAATCGACCGTTAATTTTGACTTTAGAAAATCAAATTGACATCACAAACAACACCAGACCCCCTATAACGTACTATCGTCACCAAACTTCGTACTTGGCGGCCAGCGATCTCCACTACGATGCATAAACATAAGAGAATTAAATGTCACGATCACTTATGGCCAATACAATTGTTTTAACAAATTCCCATTTTAATCATTAGTTGCAAACACAGTTGACCTTCTTTTCTTTTTCTTTTTCCTTTTCTTTTATGTTCTTTTCTCTTTTATTTTATTTTATTTTTTCACTAATGACCCAGCTAAAAGTAATATATAAATGAGGCGTAAATGGGGAATTGACAAATATAATAGAGACGTGACATATTGCCGTTTCAAGATATAACTTCTAATCATTTTTGTTCACGTGGTAATTTTAATTTTAATTTTTTTTTATTTTTTTTAAAAAAACTCTAAAGCTAGTTAGGGATCATCTTGCCACATGAATTATTTTTGTCAAAAGTTTGAGTAATTCTAATAGTACATTAAGTGTCCATTAAGTATCTATCAAAAACTGATGTGGCTTTTGAAATCACCATTTTATTAAAATTATCATTTGATTAATCACATGTTCAATGGTGATTTTAAATGCCACATCATTTTTTTATGGACACTTGATGGACACTTATTGTACATGTAGAATTATTCTAAAAGTTGTGTCTTTAACTAACAAAAGATCATATCTCAATATGGGATAGTACTGCCTCAAAGACATTTTAATATTTTGAGAAAATAAAATTGACGTTACAATTAAACGTACATACTGACCATAAAATCCCCCCGATCTCAACAAGATTTTCATCAGTACTAGCTAGATCGTGAATATGATGATGATCAATTCAATCAAGATCATATGATCACCCCATGATGCATGCATCACCAAATCTCATCGATGGTCATCGATCATGCATGTACGGTCCACCGCCAACAGCAGCACTCTGCTGGACTCACAATGACTGCATACTACTACTGCCTCATTCCATTGCTCTTCAATCTTGAAAATTAATTACATATCGCCATGCAACAAGAAGAAAAGTGAAACTGGATATATGGGTCTAAAAGTATGCATTAATTCGACCTACCAAATTAATCAGAATTCTCACCATATATATATAATCAAGGAAATTAAGGGTACATGGAATGACTATTTTATTTTACCTTCTTTCATTTTTAATAAAAATTATTCATTTTCTTAATATAATAGCAATTCTACGTATTAAATGTATCCAAAATTTTATTATATATTATATAATAATAATTATTAATTATTTAATAATAATTTATCATTATACTTCAAAACAAATTGAAATAATAAATAATTATTTTTTAAGAAAATAAAAAATAAAAAACTCAAAACCAAGTCAATTAAGATGATACGGATCAACCTAGCTCTTATATATTCTTATGTCAAAGATCTAACCAGTTTCGAAGGAGCCAAACTTACAATATCCCTATTTCAATTTCCATTTAAAAGTTCTTAATTATATACGTTTCCACGCCCTCTCGAGACTTCAAAAAATGGACAAATTCCTTTGCTTTCCCTCATAGGAATACATACAAGATTCGTGAACAAAAGGAGTCGTCCCCCATCGATCTAATTAATTAAAGACCCAAGTGTTATGTGAGAGATTTGTTAAATCAAACTTTTTTTTTTATTTTTTTTTTTAAAGATTAAAACTGTGTAGACTCTATTATATATTAAAATATTATAAAAAATTAACTTATAGTTAGGGGTGTGCAAAACCCGCAATCCCCGCCCCGCCCCGCAGCACCCGCCCCGCAGAGGACCGGGTTTTCAAGTTTTTTTGCGGGGTAGGGTCTTAATTTGAGAAATTTATGCGGGGCGGGGCGGGTTGCGGGTTTAGCCTTTTAAAAAATGCGGGTCCCCACCCCGCCCCGCACCGCACAAAGGAGAAAAAAAAGAAAATAAAAATAAAAAAGGGGTCCACTAGCTCATTTCATTGTATGAGAAATATAATTTTTATGGTTCAATTTCATGGGATGTTAAAGTGTACACATTTTTATTGTATTGTTATTTGAAATAATCTTTTTATTACTTCTGAAAAAGACAAGAAAATTGATTAAATGGAATAGTGAAATATTATAACTTTTTATTCTTTACATTTATTCAATTATGCTTTGTTGATGGGAGAAAATAGAAATCATGTTTCTTAGAATTTTATCTTATAATTAATAGGGCTTTTAGTTTAAAAGACTAATCCCATGGAAAATGTTCTTGAATGGAAATATGAATTTAATTTTTTATTTACAAAACTAGTATTTTTTTGAATTTTTATTTTTTTACAAAATAAAATTAAAATTATGTAAATGCCACTCAAAATACCCGCCCCACCCCGCAATACCCGCAATCCCCGCCCCGCGCGAACCCTCCCCGCAGTGATCCGCCCCGCAGTGATCCGCCCCGCACGGTTAGTCTTTATCAAGTGCGGTTTGCGGGTTGTAAATTTCCAACCCGCAAAGGTGCGGGGCGGGGCCAAAAAAGGCGGAAACCCGCCCCACCCCGCCCCATGCACACCCCTACTTATAGTATAGTACTAAGACGATGATCATTATATATAAAGAATATTTAAGTGTATAACCTTTTTTTTTTTAAGAGATGTGTTTTGGTGTAATTTGTTCTTGCAAATTTACCATTAAATTAACTCTATAGAGTTCACATGTGGTTCCACAAATTCAATGCATGGAAAATTTGTACATCTCTTATACGGAAATGAACAAGCTAAAAATGTGTAAAAGAATTAATGAAACCTATTTTATTATTATTATTATTATTATTATTGTTATTTTTAAAGTATATTATATATTACAACTTCAGTTCTCAATATCTTATTAAGCCTATTTTAAATCTTTTAGATATTAAATAAACCGTATTAAATGTCAAAATTTTCTCAAAACACCAAATATACTCCCACAAACCTCTAGGTTTTGAATTCTTGTTTTATCTCTTTCGATCAATTTGATAATTAATTCTTTTTATTCATCATATCTATTCACCTTTTTGCCCTTTCTTTTCTATCTATGTATCGCTAAAACATTACGTACTGTGAGATCGATTGATAAAAACAAAAACAGATAAAAAAAAAAAAAAAGTATATTAATTTCTTCTTGAGTCAGTACAATTTTTTTATCTTTTATTTTTTATTTTGACAGGGAGTCAGTGCGTACATGTTCATTGCATCTAAATCGAACTTGAATTATATTGTCTGAACAAACTCGCATAAACGTACTCAGACTTTTCAAAATTTGTTCACAACCAAATTGAACTAGTTCTTTCGGTTTATCAAACATTCACTTAATTTATACGTTATAATTGATTATAATTATCTTTTTTGTATTCTAGTCTTACCCTCAATATTTATCAAATTTATGCCCGCCACTATATGAACCCAATAAATTCCCATTTGTATGTATGCCGCTACAAAATATACGTACGGCCAGACAGTCGGTGCTTGAGGTGAAAAAGAAAAAAGGGTGACTTCAAGAAATTTACATCTTGTTGATCGATCCATTGCAAAAATACCTTTGCCTCGAATAGAATGCAATGGCGATATGAACCAGTTACATATGTCCAAACACGTCCATGTACGAAAAATCCAATTTATGAGGGTCCAAAAATCTGAATCACGATTGTTTGAGTTCCGTACATGAAAATGATTTTATAAATAGACAAAAGCCATTGAATGACATGGCAGGGTCCATGTCCTATATACCTATAAAATATTGTTTTAACCAGTAATATGAAAAACAGTACTTGTGGGTTACGTTACGATTAATCTTAATTAGATATGCATATTAATTTGGACGCGCGAGATCTTAATTATTAACGTAATTAATTAATGCATGTACAACTTCGCGCTAGCTAGGCATGCATAGGCGATATGATAGATAGAGCAAGTCCCACTTTTCTATTGTATGATTGTATCTAGAAGGGATCGATTGATCTCGGTCGCCCAAAACGTACAACTAAATTAAGAAACAACAGCTGCGCGCCTGATCATATATATCGCAATTAAGTGGTTTATATCTATCTTCTACAGCAGCCTGTGCCTAGCTTATATATTGATGAATGTTACAAGGAATCGATCTCAAGCAAATCCAAGTAACGAAGAGAAACTTGATCTATCACAATTTGGGACGTTTGTATATATATCCTAATTAAATTAGGAATGTAGGAATCTTGCTTAAACGTCTCCATTACTTTGCAAATTAATGATAGTTAATGATTGCGGTTTAAGCTCATCGATCTAGCTAGTACGCACGTATCTGAAACGCTAACATCTTACCACATGCAATATTGCTAGTTAATTTCATCCGTTTTTGGATATTTATATTTATTATCCATTAATATTTAAGGGAAGGGTTTAAACTTAATTTGATGCGGGGGCTATAATTTTCTAATATTACTTGAAAAGTGTCGTTCAATTCACACGTTTAAATTAAGTAAAGTGGGACGACCGACTTTGCTAATAATTAAGCCAACATAAGCTTCAAGGGGTAGTCCGTACGATCGCATGTTGTCTAGAATATATACCTTTCTCAAACTGATCATCGATCAGTACATGCAATATGCATATTATATATATAATTAACAATAAGTGGCCATTTCTGTGAGAAAGATAATTCATAGAGATCGAGTACATTAACATAAATTAAGATGGAAGTATTTAATTTGCGAATTAATTAATCCAAGTAATATTTGGGACTCAAAGATGTACGTGTTGGGTTGAGCTGATTGTATATATATATATATGAAATAAACCAACTTAATTTTTAATTAGTAAGAAAATGTATTAATTTGTTTGGTTGAAGCTCTAGCAACGACGTCGTCCTTTGCTTCAATCAGTTGTAATTAATTAAAATATGCATCACGATCCGCATGTTCCATGACTTTCGATCCAGCAAGGCCAACAATAATTCCAGTACAACAATATTTCTGAATCTTTTGTACGTAGTTGATCACATACATGAAGATACACACACATATATATATATAGTCATTCAACAGATATTATTATTAATTAAGACCTCATCCAAATTAAAGATCATCGATCTTTAAAAATTAATTAATTATTTGGCTAAAAATTCAACTTAATTTGTGAATTTGATCTTCGTGATCGCCTTGCGGCCGGATTAATGGTAAAAACATTGAAAATGAAAGATTCTGCAGAGCCTTGGGTAATGAAGATGGGATGGGCGACAGGGATCTAGGGTCATGGAAGCACTCACCCAACAACTTGACAATTCTTTTGGATCTACTATGCATGATTACAGAAAATATGAAACGGGCCCTCTAGCTAGCTCCCCCCCATGAGATGGAAGAGTGAGCCATCCCTTTCAGCCTCTACGTTTCAAAAATTCTCTACACACCCACCCGTACGTACGTACATCCATCTCTGTTAGCCAATATCAACGGATCGACATCTCATTTGGGTGCACTGACCCACGTATTGCAGTGATGGAAAAAGTAGCTAGCTAGCTACCTCGCAGGCCAGGGGGATCGAAGAGGGACACCCACTACTACTACTTTCTAGAGGCTGGCTACCTCGATCATCATCGATCTCTTAATAATTATTACTATTTTTGCTGTAAGTGTGCAAGGGATCTATTACCATTTACCAGTCCAGAAGATTTAATATATATGTTCCATTAAATCCACTTAAAACCATATCTTTAAATCCGCGCGGAGAAGCCTGGGTGCTGTGGGGGAAACGATCGCGTTAAAAGGACATGTACGTTAACATTGTGTAACTTTGGTTGTTTAACAAGTGAATGGTTTTTTCCCCACCCCACGGGGATATGCTTGAAGTTAATTTGGAAAAAAAAAAAAAAAAATTAATTTCATACTAAAACTTGCCGGTCATTTCTCAATTTACTGTTCACAGTGTTTTAGGGTTAAACCACTTGCAAATGTGTTAGGGTTAGATACCATCCTCATTACTCGCTAGGGGGACCTAGGGTTTCAAACTTTGCCTACTTACTTCCACCCTCCTGCATCGCCTGTGTACTCCACGCACCAATCGCAACTCCTTTATGTGCAAAGGCATGAGCATCTTTGGCCCTACTTGACACGACAGCCACAAACCAAGAAATGACCGTCCTCCTAACAGAGCGTGCAAAGAACGCGTGGGAATAGTAGTTAACCTTTATTTATTTATTTTTATTATTTTTTATTTTTTACGGTTCCTCTCTAGGGTTTCCTTTTGCTGTCTCACACCATAATGGTTTGTGATAAGAACCGCACATTCCTGACACTTGTAACTTCCCCATTGGCCTGCTACTGCCACTCTCCTCACTTTCCCCCTCTCTCTCTCTCCAGTTTTACTTTTTCTATTATGTTTATGTGTGTATGTCTCAGTCTGACATGGCACGGCATGGATGATTTTAATACAACAAAGCCTCATTTCAAGGGCAAAAGATAAAACTCTCTCTCTCTCTCTCTCTCCCTCCCTCTCTCTCAAGAATCGAAAACCTCTCTGGCTCTCTCTAGGGTTTCTCCAAAGTTCGCACTCAAATTCTACGCAGGCAGCTTCGAATCCCATCCCGCAGCTCAGTGCCTCACCTTCCTCATCGAAATCTCTCTCTTTTAGTACCATTTTTTTGTCGCGCCGTTGAGAATCGGAGACATATGGATACGGCGTCGTCTTCGGTGGTCGTCGATTGAGTTAAAGGTGAGTTTGATGATTTAATTACTCTTTACTGTCTTGGTTTGCAAGTCGATGTTTGGTTTGGTTTTGATCGGTACGAGGTTTAGTTGAGGTCGAGCTGGGTCTTCCAAGAGATTTAGGTCATTTCACTGTGTTTAGTACGTCAACTCCACCCTTTACTTCGTGTTTTCTTATCTGGGTTTTATTTTAAGGATTAATTTGAGCGCTTTTTTGATATTTTATGTGTTATTTTGATTGCTTTTCTGTTAATAACTACTGTTAACTGTTCCCTAGCTGTAAATTGGTAAACAATTAAATACCAAAAGAATTTATTGTTGACATTAACTTCATGCTTTTATTACTTGATTTGGACAAAACTAGGGCTCGGTTTGTGGGAATTATAATATATCTTGGGAAGTTGACGCAACTTTTCTTGATGTGAGGACATGTATCCAAGTTTCATAAAGCCGAAACCCTAACGTGTGCTTTGTCATATGGGTATTGATTTTATGATTTGCTTCGAACCCTGTGTGGATGGGTTTAGCTTCTTCATTTGTTGGATTGTTTGAGAAGCATGAAATTAGACTGCAAACGTCTTTATCTTTGTTTTTGTGGAAAGGAAAACTAGGGTTTTTAATTTATTACCCAAATATGATTTGTTGTATATTCCTGGAGGTTGTTATCTTATGTGCCAAATCACTGTTATAGGACTCATTCCACAACATTTTTGACTATGAATATTCTCTCTTTAGTACTTTTGATTTCTTAGTGGTGTGCAAAACCCTAACATGTTTGATGTCTGTTCAATTTCATTATAACTACCATACATATTGTAATTCAAGCATATGATAATGACGCCACTCAATTATTAATTTTTTCTTTGTGCATATATAGGAAATCGTTATTTGCATGTTGTGGGGTTATATACTAACATGGAGAGCAGTATTGTGGTGGAGGGGAGTCCTTGTAAGAGCAATTCCAATACTGTCTCCAAGTCTGACGGATCGTTTATTCAGATTGACTCGATATCAATAGATCTTGTCAGTGCTAAGGATAAGAGTGGTGCTGGAAAGTGTGAGCATTTCTCTATTCGGTAAGGCTTGATCCTACTTATGTAATAATCTTTCATATTTGTTTTAACTTCCCAGATATATGGCAATGATTCAAAACCAGGTCTATTCTTAAGTGTACTGCGTGCATGTGTGTGTATGAGAGAGAGAGCAATATGATCTTCTTCTATTCAGGAACCATGTGGTTGGCATGGTTGTTATGCTGGTCAAATTGTTGGTTGGCATGGTTATTATGCTGACTGACTTGTTTCTAATTGTTCACAAAGACTGTCTGTAAACTTACTTCTCTTGAGCATATCAATGGTTCAAGTTTCAATATGTATTTTCGTTTCATTTCAATCGATCTACACTGTTATTTATTGGAGAGAAATGTTAATTGATTTAATTTATATCTTATTCACTGGGATGCTACACAGAAAGTTACTTCTATAAGGTAGAAATAGACCATTCAAATTTTTGGACTAACCAAGTAGCAGCATGGAGTATCATTAAGAACTTGTATGACAGACTACTTTGATCCTAATCCTACAGAATGATGTTTGAAATGGTTACAATTTAGAGAATTGTCGGTTTGGGGGCCCTGGGGGGTGGTGGGGAGATGATTACTTTGAATCAGATATATGTATTGGTGAGAATCTACCTTGAGCTAGAGTTACTTCCTGAAACTTAGTATATCCTGTTTGTTCTATGAAGTGAATGGTAGGCTTCTGGATTCTTTCTAGAAGTTTTCCTCATAAAGTTTGTCCATTTGAATGCAGTGGATATGTCTCTGAGATTCGCAAAAAAGATTGGAAGATATGTCATCCATTTTCTTTAGAGGGTGTCCGGAATGAGTCTGAGAAGCAAACATCTTTTCTTCCCCCTTTAGATGTTCCAAAATTCAGATGGTGGCGTTGCCAAAATTGTCTGAGTGAGGTTGCTGCTAAAGATTATGGAACGCTCTTTAATTGTTGTAGTACTAAATGTAGATCCAATAGCACTTGTTCCCATGTGGGCAGTGCTGCAGTGCTTTCAGGTTTCCAGCAGGTTCCCAAGCTAGTCCATAATGGAAGACCAGTTGAAGACAATAATTCTACTAAATTGAGCAATGACGCCCATCTTTTATTATGTAGTGACAAGAAAGAAAAGAAAGCTGAAGTTGCACACAGCACTATTAAAGGTACAACTCAATCCAGCTCATCTCTAATGTAATACCTTATACACTAGTTATTGTTTGGTTCATGTCCTATATGTTTTCTCCAGGCCATGACGTTAGTTCAGAAGATAATGTTAAGCAGGAAGTCCCCAAATTAACAAGTAATGTACCAGAAGTTAATTCAAGCATGATACAAGAAAGGCACACAAACGACACGGGTAATTTTGCTATGAATTGTGAACCATGCAAGCAACATTTATGTTACATATCACACTAATAATGCTTGTTCTTTCAAAAACAGTGGCTTTCAAATCAAAATGCAATGGATCTATTGAGTTTTATGAGCCAGGCAGTGGGAGGCATGGAGTTGCTGATGCTAATCTCAAATGCATAGTTATGGATTCTGCTGAACTTTTTCATACAGGAACACAAACTTCTCCGAATGATCAATGCATAGAGTTAACAAAAACCTGTCAGACGTTTGGGTTAGGTGGTATGGTTGATGGGGCGCCTAATGCTGTCAAAGCTCATACAAATGGACATCCTGTGCTGGAATTAGATGAGTTTGATCATGAAGCATCTGAAAGTGCTGAAGTTATGGTTGACGATCATCTAGATAAGTCAAGTTATTTTCATCGTAGAAAAACTCGAAAGGTGCGTCTGCTGACTGAGTTATTGTGTGAAAATGGTGATGCAAAGAATGATCACACTGAGACAGATAATTCTCCATCCAATGGAAACCCTGATGCATTTGCAGGGTTACATACAATTTCTGTTCCCCAAGGTCAGTTGGCATTCCAAGGAAATGTTAAAAGGGGTATGGGTCAGAATAGGAAGAGGAAGATGCTTCAGGATGAAGAGTGGATACCTTCAGAAATGATCCCTCCAAATAATTTGAATAAAAAAGTTCAGACATGGAAGGGAGATACAAAAGCAGCTGATGCAATTATGGTTAATGAATTTGAAGATGCTATTGCAGGAATAGGTTTAAAAACTGATATGAAGAGCCATCCAAGAAAAAGTATAAATGATAGAAGTCCTGCGATAGGCAAGAATAAATATAAAAAGATCAAAGTTGCTGATGCATCTTTGCCGTTAGCGCTGCCCCAAGTAAATGTGCAAAAAGAAATTCATGACAAAATTGGAAATTCAAGTAAGAGCAATGCTGCTGACATTGTTTCTTTCAGATTTGCTCATGATGGATTCACAGGCAGAAGAACGGATCCTTGTCCTTTTCTTGCTCTAAGAACAGAGAGAAGACCTGATATGTGCCAAAATAAGAACAAGAATCCACAAGTGGATGGAGGCCAAGCTTCTCTATTTCCTTGGACCAATGGCATGCTCAGGAATGATCCATTTGCACGGAAAAATGTAGATTTCATGCAAACTGGATCTGTAACTGTACCGTTTCAATCACCACAAGATTCATCCACTGTAAAAGGGTTGCATCTTTCAGTTAATAGCATTTTGGCTGCGCAAAGATATGACACAGAATTTATTCCTCGAGTTGAAGATGGTCTACCTTCCTTATCACGTTGGCAAGATGGCACTCCCAAAGTAGATCAGGTTATGAGGAAAAATATAGAGATCAACAATGTTGGAGATCCAAATATTCCATATAGATCTCCGCCAGATGCCTTTTTCAGTAAAGGAGTAAATTGCGAATTCAGTAGTAAGATAACCACCTTCAGAATGCCTCTCCTGAATGGGATTCAAAACTGCAGCTCTTGGGTTGAGGATGGGGAGTGTTCCCAAAGTCACCAAATGGTATGAGTCATTCTTTCTTGTCACTATTTGGATTGTTTTATTTCATAAGTTCATTTCCTTGATTGTGTCTTTTGGAGCTGCAATTGGTTCATGAATTAATTTGTCATGTGGTCCACACTCACCCTCAATATATGATCCATATTGGCACTGAAGCTTCTGATTGGGATTTTAAGCTAATACTTATTTTTGGCTTGTTGAGCCAGAAGATGTTCTTACCACCTAAGAACATTATAAAATGGGAGATCAAGAATTCTGACTTGAGTAATTGCATCAGTTAAATGTTATTAAGAATTTGGTTCTAGTTGGCCCTGTCCTTTCATGAACAAAGTCCCATCAAATTAGTCTCAAAGATTATGGAGGGAACCAACCTGTAACACCCCGGTCCCATATTGGGAAGAGATGAATAGTTCACAGAGTGAGTAGTTTATAAAGATACTCATGCGTGTTAAGTCCCACATTGCCTAGTTACTAGGTGAAACTGGGCTTTATAATGGATTCTTGGAAAAGCTTCAAATTGACTAGTCCTTTTGGGGTGATAGCGCAGATGTGGTATCAGAGCCACTTAGTAACGCCAGGTCATGTGGTACTAGAGCACCGCATGACATGGCCCTGACGGGGACGTCAGGGGTTTAAAGGGGGAGTTTGTAACACCCCGGTCCCATATTGGGAAGAGATGAATAGTTAATAGAGTGAGTAGTTTATAAAGATACTCATGGGTGTTAAGTCCTACATTGCCTAGTTACTAGGTGAAACTGGGCTTTATAATGGATTCTTGGAAAAGCTTCAAATTGACTAGTCCTTTTGGGGTGATAGTGCAAATGTGGTTAGCGCTTTTCTTTGGGTCGTTACACAACCCCTTTCTGCTTTCCCCTTTATCACTCCCTCTATCCAAAGAAACTCTCCCAGCTGCTGCAGCTGTTCCCTTCAATGATTGAGCCACCTCTTGCTTAATCGAATAGAACCTTAGTCGGCCAAACTTAGCAACTTGATCAATGAAGAATTTGCAACACTCATTCGCAAACAGGGATCGACTCTCTGCTATGCCATAAAGAGATATGGGACCATGGGACACTTGAAGTTGGCTTGCTTAAAGATGCTCCACCTCAAGAAGATGTTGAAAGCGGCCAGACAAAAATGAATAAGAAATGAGAATAAAATTTCTGTATTGGTGTCTGTCTGAATGTGCATTGTTCATTGCCATTTAAATCATGCATAATGATTAGGTACTTGTCATTGCAATATAGAGGGGGCACTGTGGTAGAAATAATTGAGGTTAAATTGTGATTTCACTTTTAAAAGAACTGCCACACCTCCCAAAACAAAGAAGATTCTGCTTTTCTTTGCTCTTACTCCATTTGATAGATAGTTTAAATGTTATGGCACCTGTAACGCAAACCTTCCAAGTCCCCTTAACCAAGATATTATATTCCATGTTATGTCTTCAGGTAATGATTTTTTTTTTCCTTTTCCTTTTTATTATTTTTATTTCTTTTTTGCCTGTGAAGTGAAGGAAATTAAGTCATTTCACCTAATCGAGAACTCCTATGAACTTCATACTTAATAGGAAATTATCAATCTTCTGTGTTTTGTTTAAATTTTCATTAATTTTTCTTTCTTTTCTTTTTTTTCTTTTTTTTTTTTCTTTTTTTTTTTTTTTTTTTTTTTTTTTTTTTCTGAGCTGTAGTTACCTTTATTAAGTTTTTATTGTATATGCTATAGTGGAGTTGTTTAAAGATGATTGGCTGAATGCAGACCCCAATTTCATTATTTATTTGTTAAAGATCCAAACCAAAAGCATAAGTTAATAGGTAGAGAGGCCCAACAAGTGCATATATTCAGCAGACATCCAATCAGTGTGGGATTCATTAAGACCCTCTCTCACGTCCAAGCACGATAGAAAAAGGAAACCAAGACAAACAGGCCTGATGATTTGACCGAAATGAAGGCAAAGAGGGTCTGGCATGTGGAGTCCAAATAACAAAGCAGACTCTGCTACCATGTTAAAACATCCAACCCAAAAGTTTAAGTTAGCAGTTGAAGAATCCCAACAAGTTCATTTGCTTATAACCAAGCTCACACCCAACCAATTTTGGATTCCCTGACATTATGAACCAGCATGTAGATTAGTTCCTAGAACTTTTAAGACATTGCGTGTGGTGGTCATCACCAAATCATTTGTTTTCTGTACCCTTAGCCTGCATAAGCTAATTTATGCATACAGATGATTACCCATTCTCTCTAATGATATGGCATATAGAGCAATCTTTAAGAGTGATAAATAGGATCAGTTTGTGCATAGCCTAAATATTACCTGCATATTGCTTGTCATGTTATAAATGTTTGCATAGGTCTCATAGTTATGCAGTTTACATACTTACGTGAGGAAATGCTTCTCAACTTTATGGTCTTCTGTTCATCTTTGTGTCTATAACCGATATGAAGTGCTTCAGAGTAAAGCTTTTTTGGTTTAAATATATAAATAATTATATACTTTTTTGCAGGATTTTTCTGGAGTAAGCAACATTGAAAAAACTATTAAAGCTCTGGAACATTCAGCTGTTGAGAAGAAACATAGTAACCAAAAAACTGACAAGGTGTCTGAGCAGGGAGCTTCAGATGACATACCCATGGAAATTGTCGAGCTCATGGCAAAAAATCAGTATGAGAGGTGTCTTCATGATGCTGAAAATAAGAAACAACTGTTGGAAACAACAAATAATACAAGAAATGTTCAAATGATGGATTGTACAAATACATATGGTAATGGGGAGTTGAGACTATTACAGGGGGAAATAACTCGGAAACGAAAATCTCAGGCAAGGAATGGGAGGAATGGCATAATCACAAAAGACAAAAATGTGGGACCGACCAAACAAAAATCAGTTGATTACTTTTCTCATATTGATAGAAACCACATGAATTTGAGCTACGTCGATCAAACTCAGACTCCTACAGGGTTTAGGTCTTTTGCTCAGTCCCAAAAGAAGCCATCAAGTGGAGTCCAATTTTCTGCTAGCAGTTCCAGCAGACACAGTAGTGGTCAGAATTGCAAATGGAATGGGGCTATGGTGGGGCACGGGCCTTCTCATGCTAGTTTACAGGCCTTGGGAGGATGTAACGCACACCAGACAGTTCCACAATGTAGTGAAGCACCTGTTCATCTTTGGTCAACCTTGAATCCAAATGAAATGCACTTTGGCTATAAAATACCTCAAAAGGGTGTAGCTCAGGCTACTAATATAGATATGCTTTCACGCTGTCCCGATTCACTGCATATGGAGAATATGAACAGCGATAATGGTCTGAAGTTTTTGAATCTAAATCCTACCAGCCTTGATAAGCACAATATGAACTGTGGGTCTGAAAGTTTCAGCCGAACTAATGCAGAGTACTCATTAGCTTGCAAACATAATGGAATTGGGCTTCCTCAAAATTTGATGGGGTCGTTAGATCTCTATTCTAATGAAACCATACCAGCAATGCATTTGCTCAGCCTTATGGATCCAGGGATGCGGTCAGGGCCTACCTTCAATATGAGTGGAACACCAGAGTTCCCTAAGAGACCTTCCTTTCCTCATGATCATAAATCTGAGTTTCCCAGGATGGAGATTGGTACATATAAGACCATGGATTCCATGAAACCACCATCATCTAACTATTGTGCTAAAAGTCAATTTTCTGAGGAGTCCCATGGTTGTTTTCATTGCACTCAAACAGTTTGTGCGTCAGCTTCTTCATTTCAACACGAGAAAGGTCTCCAAAGGGCTACTAATTTTACTGGTCAAGTTGCCTTGAAGTCTCGAGAGAAAGACAAGGCAAAAAGCTCTAATCCACCCACGCAGAACAGAGGTCATAGATCAGAAAATTTTGTATTCCCCAGTGGTAGTTTAGGCACAAATCATGGAGCTATTCCTGTCCATAGTGTGCAGAAGAGGTTCTTCGTTGGTGCATCTGATTCTACTGTTTCTACCTTGCCATATCACAAAATGGAGAATTCAACTCCACATCCCAAAAACAGTTCTGTGTCTGAAATGTGCAGTATTAATATGAATCCGGCTGATTTTTGCATGCCAAGAAAAGGAAGTATATACATGATTAGAGGTGAAGATTTAAAATTTGGAAAGGTGGTTCCTTCTCAAAGCAGGCCTGGCTTAATTAATTTGGACAGGCGCAAGCGGCATAGGAAGCACAGTACTGTGAAAGAACGTTTACAACATTGAATTCTGTGACACAGTTCCCAAAATTCATACCGGTAGTACTTCAAAACCTCCTTATTATCTTCATCGTTAAAATACTTACTCTTCTTTGAGCTGACACTGTAGGTGCATTTTTTTTTTCCCATTAAACAGTTCTTTTCTGGATATTATTGGTTGTAGTGATTTGTTTTTTAATTGCATCAGGTGAAGTCTTAAATGTCTTGGCAGCTGCTGTAAATTGAGAATGTCTTTTTTGAGGATTAGGCAGCAACTTGCAGTCATATATTTTGACAGAGCTGATTGTTGATGTGCTTTGACATACGGTCATCCTTGGCATTTTCCATATCCAAAGCTAAGCTGTGAAAGCCATGATGGTGCAAATGAAGGCCTGTATATAAGTACATATACCCCCCCAGTCCTGTATAAGTTTATAATGTATGAGATATTGTATGTTGGTGTGAGTCACAAGGTTATGTATAATCCTCAAGATTACCCCTCAGTTTTAGGAAGGGTTTACTTGTTACTTCTGTTTCAAATCAACCTCAATGGCCAACAAGTAGGAGTGGAAACGAATAGACGGTATTTTAGTTGAATGCATGTATGAGGATAACCCCAAGGGGGGTATCAACACTTATCAATTAATGACTTCTTTGTAGATAGCAAGGAGAGACACCGTGAGTCATGGGAATACGACTTACAAGATATAATGGACTACATTTTCTTGTGTATAATTTAATGGCTATGATCACTATATATAGCACCTTTTAACCGTATTAGCAAATTTTCTGTGAATACAAGCGCGTGCAAGTATATATGGATTTTTTTTGGCGATTCTGAGTACAATTTATTAATGGGATATAAGATCGTCTTATTTGGTGTAAATTCAACAGAAAATATGGTGTTTTTCTCACACGCGGACCAAGAAAAGGATTGTCGGAAATGGCAGTTTTTGAGGTGGTCCAATGAATGGGCTACCCGGAGAAATTCTTACTACAAAAAGAAGAGATCTTAGTGGCTACAACAGAGAAGATAACATTGATAACGACTTGACTGAAGTTGCAAAAGAAGAGCTCCACTACAATGTCCAACGAGGAAAATTTCATGCGGTTGACGCTTAGGAGACACCAACTCTAGATCCATCAAGTCTTTATAAGTAAAAAAGGAATACCGGCTACGGAAAGGCAAAGGAGGGAAATGATGTATAGGAGACCCGAGAATCTACCGTGAAAAGTCAATGAGTGGTACGCATGTAGCCTACACGTGCTAGTGCGACACATGAGTTACACGCACAGTGGAAGGGAGCAGCGGTGGGTGGTGCCAAGGCCAGCGAAAGTAATAGAGTGGCACGTGTGAGAAGGTGAACTCGATCTCAACGTGAGTGTAAATGTAGAATAAAGTTAAGAGATTTTATTCCTACACAACACCATCACAACAAGTGCACAACACCCTCTCACATGGGGTGAGCCCCACACACTGGACTCCACCCCATGTGAGGGGATGTTGTGCACTTGTTGTGGTGTCTTTGTAAATCTATCATTTTCTTAAAATTAAATGGAGGGGAGGCATATGCTTTACCTATTTTTGTGGGTTGCTGACACTAGAAAGGGACCCAAAATCTGTCACCAAATTTTGACGGCCGAGTTTTGAGTCTTTTATATATATATATATTGGTGTCCTTTTGCTATTTTATTTGACTTGTCCATATTTATTTGATCCTGGGGGACCTTCTGCATAAGCTAGCACGACTCATGTGCTTTGCCAGTTGCCACTGAAACCATGACTGAAAGGTTCAACTTTTCTATTGTCGACCAACCGTACGTTGTTCATTTTATCTGATAACGCCTCACTTTTAAATTTAAGATCCTTGGACTTTTCTTTTCCTTTCAAAGTAACAAATTTGTTTCTCTTTCTACATCTTTAATAATAAATATATATGAGCTTTAAAAAGTCATCCTAGATATTCTTCCTAGTATTCACTTTTGCTCTTTTTTTCTTTTCAAAAAAAAAAAAAAACATTGTGAGACATTAAAATTTCCAAGCCAAACCCATTTGGTCATAAAAGCACGAAGTGTTAGATTTACCATTTTATTTATGAATATTGGTTACAGTAATTTTTGCAATATATTTGGAGTGGCACGAAGGGTTGCTTTTTTCTTTAATTTGTTTTGGATCTTTTACGCCCTTCATTTAATTAGGTTTGTCCTTGACTGTGATTTCATTTTCTCATAAGAAATTTTTTTGAATTTATTATGTGAGAAGTGCTATTTATCTCAAATATATTGCCTTCCGTATCCTTACAAGTTGAATTTCAAAGATATTATAATGTAGAATATAAAGCGGATTATAAAAATAGACACAAAGAATTATGTTATTTGGTCTACGACTTACTATAAAGCCCAAATGATTACATTTTGCTCTTATTTCTTTGAGTGATGTTTACAATATACTAGACACCTATTTATAGAAGAATTAGATAATACAAATAGATTTAAACTAAAATTAGGTAATAGTTTTCAACTGTAATTATGTGATAGACTTCAACTGTAGATAGGTCATAGTCTTCAACTGTGACTAGGTAATAGTCTTCAACTGTAGTTTGGATTCTTGAACTCATAATATACTGTAACACCTTTTGAAAATATGAAAATTTGTCGAATTTTGAGTTCGATTTTTATTTTTTTTTATTTTTTTTTTTATTTTTTTAAATTTGTTGGAAGATTGCAATGGATGGTTGAATTTCGCCATAAACCATAGGGGGGTCAGTTTTCGCCGCAAAACACCAACTGTCAAATTTCACTGCAAATCACCAAGGGCACAGTCGGATCTCGCCGCAAAATACCAAGCGGCAGTTGGATCTCGCTGTAAAATACCAATGGGCGGTTGGATCTTGCCGCAAATACCAAGTGACAGTCAAATCTTGCCGTAAAACAAAGAGACGGTCGAATTTCAACGTAAAATACAAAAGATGGCAAGAAATAATAATAATAATAATAATAATAATAAACAAAATAAATAAATAAATAAACTGAAATCCACAGGATCCAAAACTGGCGTTAGCCTATAGCTCTGATACCATGAAAGATATATAATGATGTGGTTTGGTATACGACCTACGTCTACAGGATAAAGCCCAAAGAGCTCTATTTTGCTATTATTTATTTGAGTGATGTTTACAATATAACAGACTCCTATTTATAGAAGAATTAGATAATATAAATAGACTTCAAATACAACTAGGTAATAGTTTTCAACTATGACTATGTGATAGATTTCAATTATAGCTAGGTCACTGTGACGACCCATTTTTTTTTTTACAAACATAAATGAGTCATCATAGTTGCACGACTAAATGTCGCCCAGCCAACATATGGTACACATCCCATAATATGTACCTGATAATCAGAGTTACATCAAAGCAACGGAAAACATATTCAATGTGCAGCGGAACACATATTAATAGCCGAAACATAACTATATAAACATAATTGTTTTACAATAAGAGAGCCATTAATATGTCTATCTATTTAAGGCTTTAACATAATAATACACTAATTACATAACAAAAGGACAACTCTACAATACACAAATGTCACACAGGACATGAGCCACATACAGAACAACTATAAAAATGCGTACTACCCACGAGTCAGTGACATATGACTGCGCGATGTGCTGCAATCATAACATCCATGCGCTAAGCAAACTGGTCATCATCTACATCTGCAGAACCTGCAACCAAAACATCAATATATGCACAGTTGCAGGGTTAACCACATCTATACAGGTGAAATTATAAGTTCATCGTCTCAGTACATAATACCGAGACCTCCGTAGTATAATAATCACTGAGTTTTCGCAAAGAACTGATTTTTCTTTTAGTCTTACGTATACAATATAAGCTACCTTTTTTTCTTTTTTATTTATTTATTTATTTTTATAACATTTATCTTTTGAAAACACGTGTAGCTGATACAGTAAACACCTACCTCTAAGAAAACATTAAAGCATACTATGCAGCTGTGAACATATATAGAAGTTCTAGACATCTCACCTTGAAAGCTTCTACACATAGACCTGATGTGAATTTTAATTGTACTCGCAAGTGCACGAATCTTTTGCAATAAAGGGTTTTACAAGTGCGAGGTCGATCCTACAGGGAATTGTGTTCTTGAAAAACAATTTTGTTTCTAAACTAATTAAATCTTAACCTAGTTCCAAAACAATGTTTGATTTTTTATAAAAAGAAAAACAACATAAAGTAAATAAAGTAAAATAAAACAAAAGAAAAGATACTAAGGTTTTGGAATCCACACCCACAAAATCATAGCAACATATTCTCATATTCATCAATACACATCTGAAGTTCTCACCATACAACTCTTATGTATGTTCTACTATGTTTAAAAAAATCATTAAATCATTCAATGAATCCGTTCTTTTCACAAATCACAAAAGATATCCGGTTTAAACCAAATCATCAAATGTATCCGTAGAACGAAACACAATGAATATCCAATATTTTGATAAATAAAAATCCAAGCAATCAATTATGTGAAATTATCCCAAATCATCAAATGTATCCTTGAATCACAAAAGATATCCAAGAATCATTCCACACATTGAAAAGAAGTAAAACATAGGAAAAATTAAACCAAATAAAATCGGATAGTATAAACTTACATGAAAATATTGTTGCTCTTCAATGGTGAGGCTTCATCCTCAACCTTAGTTGAAAAGTTAGTTACACATGGCTATGAAAAATAAATCCTAAACTAAAGAAAAGCTAAACTAAAAAGAAAAGAATATTTTGGTCTCTAGCTTCTCTCCATTTTTCTTGAGGCTTAGAGGTCTATTTATAGGGAGAAAACAAACCCTAGAAGCACTAAAATTTCTATTAAAATCGGAGGTTAGTCTCCTAGTTTGAGTAGGAAACTCAAAACACAATCCATTAAGGAAAAGGACTCCAAATCCGTCCAGATTTGCGGTCTTTTATTACGGGATACTTTTGGCATAGCATACTTCCGAATTAGGAAAATCCTATTTCACAATGATTTGTAGAAAATTGAGTTAGATTTCCAACGTATCTTGATTCACCTTAATCGGATACTTGAAATGAAAGTTATGGCCAAAAGACTGTGACATATGCTGAATTTAAAATTTAGTCCAATCCGATTTTGACTCCAATTAGAGAAATTCTGATTTAGTCATCTTCTTGATTTGGTTGAACATAACCACATCATCTAGGTCTTCTCAAAGTGTGCTTTCTTTCACCATAAAGCTATTGTTTTCTCTCAATGACTTGCAAAATACTAAAATACCAAAACTAACCAAAAACATTAGAAAATAACAAAACTAAAGGTTTAGTAAATGCAAATTAAGGGGTCCACATATGCAATATTTGACACTCATCAAATACCCCCAAACTTACATTTTGCTAGTCCCTTAGCAAAACAAAACAAAACAAAACAAAAATGAAAGCTTGAAACATAAATCCTCTTTCGTTGGAGAAACGATTGCATTTAGCGTATGCAACAAGCCTTTTAAACCCCTAAGACTCCCTAGTGGACGAGTGAAGTCTCGTGAGGGTTTACCAGGAATGATACCCACAAACATTTTAAAGCACTATGTTGTTGAAAAACAAGAATCCACACAAACACATGGTTTAGACATCATGGGTAAGTTTAACAAACTGAACATCGCACTCATATCATTAGAACATAAAAAATCATTCAACTCATAGTTGGAAAATTGAGACAACTCAGGTTCAAATGAGTGCAAAGTGAGATTAACAAAGACTCATGAGGTTTCAATTTTCTCAAAGTTTGTATACCCCAAAATTCATAGGAATCTTGTCAGATGAAACAACCAAAGCTTAAATCAATTCTTTTTTTTTTTTTGTAGGCTGTGCAATGTCTAACTCCCTTAAGCTTTCTAGTTGACCCATGTAACGAGTGTTGGGCCAGTGACTCCTAAACCAGATGGTTTTAGGGCACTAGATGTAGAAATATTCCTAAGGGCTTAATTACTCAAGTCAAAAAGGCTACGAAGTCAAACTAGCCATATGATCAACCAAATTGAATTTCTCATCTTTTGACGCAAACACTCAATGCTTAATGAGGCAAGAGGCCCGGTTACTCAATGAGAAGTCAAACTGGTGATATAATTGTTATCTTTCTTCTTTTTTTTTTTTTTTTTTTTTTTTTTTTTTTTTTGATTTAAGCCAAGGTTTCATCAACAAATCATCCGACAAATGTCAAGACATACATTCCTCAATTCAAATCTCATACCTCACAAAACCAATGCTAATGTGCTTGTGATAATCAATTCAAACAAGTGATGTCTCTCAAATCCAACAGATGAGTCAAAAGAATTAGATTTTTAAAGATATGCAGTGTTCAACATGTTAAACAAACCAATGACATACAAACCACAGTTGCAATGTAATCATGCTTAAACAACAACATAACCCAATTTTTAATTTTTTATTTATTTTTTTTAACTATTTCTAGAATAAAAAGACAAATAAGCAATATTTTAGCAATTTTTTTTTAGATAAAAAAGACAAATAAACAAACAAACAAATAGACAGAGTGTTTTTCCATACCCCCAAACTTGAATTACACATTGCCCTCAATGTGTAGTATAGAAATACATTACCAGAAGTAAGGAAACATCAAGGTGTGAAAAAGGTCAAGGCGTCCCCCAAACTTAAACACCAAAACACCTGTTAACAAAACTAACAGCAATATTTTCTCATAGAAACAAACATCAAAAGGTTAATTGCTGTTAGAAAAAAAACATAACAAGAAATTAAATGAAAAAGTAAAAAGAACTCAGAAAGTAAATGCAAAAAAATAAAATAACAAAACGAATTACCATACCTGCCCCGATCATATGGATGTCCAACCAATCCCTTCAACCCTTTCTTCTTTAAAATTTGATAGCACTCTGGGAGGATATTTCGCCATCGTAGGTAGCCAACTTGCTTGCTTGGAAATATTTTCTTTGGCCGATGGTTCCTAGATTTGTGTGCTTCTCTACATAAATCCTTGAGAATCTTGGCATATGATGGCTCTTTGAGACATTGAAGAATTAAAACTTTGGATTCATGATGTGTCTCAAGAGGGACAATGATGAAGGAATGAGCTTCAGTACTCACTTCCTTGTCATTCGACAGACTTGTATCTGCTGGGGGCTCAATTTTCTCTTTATGTTCAACTTGTTCCTCTTGTTCAATTTGGTCTCTGTGTTCAATTTGCTCCTCTTTCTCTTCTTGCTCCTCTATGTCATCCACTATTTCCTTACTCTCGAGTATGGTGGTGTCAGGGACATGCTCATGACAAGAATGGCTAGCATCATCCTCATCAATCATGTAGTGCACTTTAGCCATCAACTGACTTTGAAGCTCTTCTTCCTCCATTCTGTTGAATTCAGCAACCAGATAATCAATATGTCCTTCTATCTTGGCAAGATTCTGTATATTCTCGTTATCGCTTATAGAGGCGGTCTTAAGCTCTTGCATAGCCTGGTTATTGCTCATAGTGGCACTCTTAAGCTCTTGCATCATCTAGTTGTTGCTCATGGTTACCTTCTTAAGCTCTTGTATATTTCGGTTGCTTGTCTGAATGAATGCTTGGAGTGTTTCTTCCAATGATAATCTTTGAGGAAGGCGATCATATGATGAAGGGTTGTTAGAAGATTTGTGATCGAACTGCGGATATGCAGGATTGTGCAGTTCATGGTATTGGGGAGCACAATTTTCCATGGCTTGAGTTTGCCACGAAAAATCAGAATGGTTGCTCCAGTCCGGGTTGTAAAAATTAGAATTTGAATCGAACCCTGAGTTGGAGAAATTGGCTTGGACACTTCTAAGCTCTTGTATATTCTGTTTCATCTTTTTGTGTATATGCTTTGATTGTATCTTCCAATGATAATTCTTGTGCCGGATAATTGTAGGATGAAGGAGGAGAAGATTGGTGATTGATCTGTGGATACTCGGGATGGTGCAGATCATGGTATTGGGGAGCACAATTTCCCATGGCTTGAGCTTGCCACGAGAAATTAGGATGGTTCCTCCAGTCCGAATTGTAAACATTGGAATTTGAATCGAAACCCGAACTGGAGAAAATTCTGTTCATCTGCTCATAAGAAGGATTGCAGAATTGTCCCCATGATAGACAATTACTAGAACTATGATAAGGATTGGAGCAATATGAACATGGTTTATGTGGGTAAAAATTGTGAGTGTAGTTGATAGGAGCAGGTGTCCTACCACTAGGCGAAGCATGTTGTGCAGAAAAATTGGTATAATTATCATAAGAAAAATCCATGCTTTACTCACTTTTTTAACTTGCAAATATCCCACATAAAACATCAACTTTTTTTTTTTTTTTTTTTTTAAATAACAATAAAAGAAAATAAAAACAAGCAAAACAAAGAAAAGATAAAAATCTTTTTTTTTTTTTTTTAGAAATAGGAATAACAAAAACAAATAAAAATCCTAATTACAACTAGTAGAAAGATAAAATCAATTTAGAAATAAACAGTTTTCAAAAATTCAAACAATTCCCCGGCAACGGCGCCAAAAACTTGATGTGAATTTAATTGTACTCGCAAGTGCACGAATCTTTTGCAATAAAGGGTTTTACAAGTGCGAGGTCGATCCCACAGGAAATTGTGTTCTTGAAAAATAATTTTGTTTCTAAACTAATTAAATCATAACCTAGTTCCAAAACAATGTTTGATTTTTTATAAAAAGAAAAACAACATAAAGTAAATAAAGTAAAATAAAACAAAAGAAAAGATACTAAGGTTTTGGAATCCACACCCACAAAATCATAGCAACATATTCTCATATTCATCAATACACATCCGAAGTTCTCACCATACAACTCTTATGTATGTTCTACTATGCTTAAAAAAATCATTAAATCATTCAATGAATCCGTTCTTTTCACAAATCACAAAAGATATCCGGTTTAAACCAAATCATCAATTGTATCCGTAGAACGAAACACAATGAATATCCAATATTTTGATAAATAAAAATCCAAGCAATCAATTATGTGAAATTATCTCAAATCATCAAATGTATCCTTGAATCACAAAAGATATCCAAGAATCATTCCACACATTGAAAAGAAGTAAAACATAGGAAAAATTAAACCAAATAAAATCGGATAGTATAAACTTACATGAAAATATTGTTGCTCTTCAATGGTGGGGCTTCATCCTCAACCTTAGTTGAAAAATTAGCTACACATGGCTATGAAAAATAAATCCTAAACTAAAGAAAAGCTAAACTAAAAAGAAAAGAATATTTTGGTCTCTAGCTTCTCTCCATTTTTCTTGAGGCTTAGAGGTCTATTTATAGGGAGAAAACAAACCCTAGAAGCACTAAAATTTCTATTAAAATCGGAGGTTAGTCTCCTAGTTTGAGTAGGAAACTCTAAACACAATCCAATAAGGAAAAGGACTCCAAATCCGTCAAGATTTGCGGTCTTTTATTACGGGATACTTTTGGCATAGTATACTTCTGAATTAGGAAAATCCTATTTCACAATTATTTGTAGAAAATTGAGTTAGCTTTCTAACTTATCTTGATTCACCTTAATCGGATACTTGAAATGAAAGTTATGGCCAAAAGACTGTGACATATGCTGAATTTAAAATTTAGTCCAATCCGATTTTGACTCCAATTAGAGAAATTCTGATTTAGTCATCTTCTTGATTTGGTTGAACATAACCACATCATCTAGGTCTTCTCAAAGTGTGCTTTCTTTCACCATAAAGCTATTGTTTTCTCTCAATGACCTGCAAAATACTAAAATACCAAAACTAACCAAAAACATTAGAAAATAATAAAACTAAAGGTTTAGTAAATGCAAATTAAGGGGTCCACATATGCAATATTTGACACTCATCAAGACCCATCTGCAATATATTACTTTTTGGATCAATGGCTTAGACTTACGTGCACACAGTTACTCCATTATGGATTCACGCATACACATAGGTCTTAAGCAAGGAAACAATGGCATCTTGCCTACTATACAGAGACACCAGCATTCCCAGGCTTAGGCAATGTTGGTATCTCGATACGATGCTCGAAGGCATATCTATACAGAGGCGCAAGTATTCCCGGGCTTAGGCAACACAATTATCTATGTACATTAAAGTTCAATGCTCTTTAAAACAGTAAAACAATGGCATCTTGCTTAACTATACAAAGACCTTAGCATTACTAAAAGTGTTTAATGCCGTATCTAGGTACACTGAAGCTTAGTGCCTTTGATACAACAGTTCGATCATGCATGCACTCGAGCAGAGCTTTAGTATACAAGCACGTCTCTGTTGAAGAACAAATGGTAGTTCACCTATCTATACAAAGATACTAACATTTCCAATTCTGAGCAATGTAAACATCCATGTACGTTGTTGTGCGAATTTTAATTAACTCGCAAGCGCACGAATCATTTGCAATATAGTGTGTGCAAGTACGAGATTGAATCCATAGGAAATGGTCAAAAATCAATTTCTAGTTTAACTAGTTCCATTTTAACCTAGTTCCAAATTTTTGGGTTTAAAAACATGCAAAATAACAAACTAAAATTAAAGATGATGAAGAACAAAAGATAACAAGAACTAAGGCTTAAGAATCCACCAAACCAAATTCAACAACACACACTCTTGTTCTTTATTTAAACACCCGAAGAATATTTAAACTTTGCTCATTATTCAAGTTCCTTAACCACATATGTCAAAAGCATTTAATGAATCCAACTCAAAGATAAATCACAAAGAATACTCATTTGAAATTAAATAATTCATTGTATCTGTTTAATGAACGAATCACAATGAATATCCTCTTTCAAAACGATAAATCGATGTATCCATCGATTGAAACACATTAATTGTCCAACTACTCCAATAAATGCACATTCAACCCAAGGCATAAAGCAAGAAAGTGAATGTAACTTGAATAATGTATCAATAAACAATGGAATGCACAAATAGCATAACAAGAGTGTGAGTGTTATCAATGGTGAGGTTTCATCCTCAACCTTAGTTGAGGGTTTTAGCATCTCATGACTACAAACACCACAAAAGCTTGAAGAACTAACATAAAATTAAACAAAACTTACAAAAGAAGAGTAATAAAAGGAAAATAGTTTCTGACTTAAGCTACAAAAGAAGAGAAAAATGGCCTAGCTACTGCCCTAATTCGTGCTCCTACAAGGAGGCATAGCCATGGCTTTATAGAGGGACAAGGCCCATGCAAAATGGCACCTCTACCCTTCTTTAGGGTTTCCTCTCTTGCAAATGAAAAACAAGAACACATATGCTGTGTGACCTGCTGGAAAAACTAGAGAAAGAGGGGCTTTTGTCATAAAAAAACTTTTGATTGACGTTCTGAGTACGACTCTGCGTTTGCCAATTCTGCAGTGTGTGCTCGATCGCACACTAGGTGCGCTCGAGCGCACCGGTCATTCGACAGGCGATGCGCGGTCCAACACGATAGGGCTGCGCTCGAGCGTACTTCCTTGGAGTTCGGTTTTTCAAGCACTTTAAGCATTTTTACTAGAAAAATTGCCATTTTCTCTCAATATCCTGCAAAACACTAAAACACTAAAACCAACCAAAAATATTAGAAAATAACAAAACCAAAGGATTAGCTCATGCAAACTAAGGGGTCCAAATAGACAATATTTGGCACTTATCAAATACTCTCAAACTTACATTTTGCTTGTCCCTTAGCAAAACAAAATGAAGAACAAAATCAAAGCATGAAACATAAGTCCGCTGTCGTGGGAGAAACGATTTCATTTAGCATATGCAACAAGCCTTTTAAACCTCTAGGACTCTCTAGTGGACGATTGAAGTCTAGTGAGGGTTTGCCAGAAATGATACCCACAAACATTTTAAAAAAAAACTATGTTGTCAATGAAGCAAAAATTTCAACACAATCACATGGTTCATACATCATAAGCATGTTTAGCAAAATGAACATCACATCAACATGACATAAAAAATCAATCAACTCATAACTGGAATATTGAGACAACACATGTTCAAATAAGTGCAGAGTGAGATTGACATTGACTCATGAGGTTGCAACTTTTCTCAAAGCATGTGTACCCATAGACTTATAGGAATTCTATCAGATGAAAATAACCAAGGCTTAAATCAAAATGTGCAAATTTTTTATTTTTATTTTTTTATATATAAATTGTGTAGGTTGTGTAATGTTTGACTCCCTTAAACTTTCTAATTGACTTATGTAACGAGTCTTGGGCTAATGTGATAAGTGCTGAATGTTACAAATTCAAGCCCCTTAATTTACATATGTTAAGCTCTTAGTTTTATTATAATTTGATGTTTTGTATTATTTTTGTATTTTCTTGTATTTTACTGGTTTTGGAAAAAAATCCATCAAATTCCAAGATTATAACGAAGTTGGCAAACTCACTTTTGGAAAGATTCAACTCCAAATCAATTTTGAATTTAAGAAAAGAGTAGTCGGCAAAAATTCATTATTTTTGGAAAGAATACAGTATGAGCACATCTATATAATTTAATCTGACCTTTTGGCTCAAGTATCGGATTGTTATGAAATTGGTGGCGTTGGAAAGCTAAGAAAAAATGTAACAAATATGTCTGAAATGGGTTTTTCCTAACTCGGAAGTTTATTATGCCAAAAGCATCCCGCAATAAAGGACAGCAAATTTGTACGAATTTAGAATCATTTTCCTACTTAGATTGAAATTTCAGAAAAGGAAAAGACTTGTACTTATTCTATTTGGACTAGGAGACCTATTTACAATTTTTCTAGGATTCCTAGGGCTTCTAGAGCTTCTTTAATCCTTATAAATAGGCCTCTAACTTTGAAGAGAAGACACACAAGCTTGGGAAGAAGAATTGGAGGCTACTTCAAGAAGAATTTTGGTTTTTCTTTCTTCCTTTATTTATTTTATGTATGCATATAATTTTAGTCAATATTAGTTGTAACTAATACTTTAGTTAGGGCTCGATTGAAGCCCTATTCATGTCTCTTTAAATTTTTCAATTTGCTTTGCTACAATTTATATATTAATGCTCAGCTTAATTAATTCTAGTTTCTTGAATTTCTCACATGTTTATGTTTGGCCATCATATGCATATGGTACGGATTTGTTGTTTATGATAATTTGGATGACCGAGTCCTGGGAATAATAGAGTAACGAAAGAACTCCATCACAGGTTCTTGGATTAATCAACATAAAGACAACTGGAATAGATACTATGTTCCAATCTGAGTGTGTTTACCGATTTCCATAGATTTATGCTTTCTTGAAGAACAACTTAGTAGATACCATGCTAAATCCTTCAAGGAAGAAAAGAGTTAGAGTAGATATCATACCTAACTTGTTGCTTAGGGAAATCAATAGCTTTTGGAGAAGATACCATTCCCTTGTGGCTGGTAAACATTAAGTATTAAGTTATGAATTGCAGCATTGGCATTGTGAATCTTAATTGAGTATGATTAGCGGTGGATATTGAAGCCCTATCTTACCTCCTATTATACTTCCGCAGTATTTTTGTCTCTTCTCTTATTAGATCTTATTAATATTTTTATTTCTTTTCACTTATCTTAATTATTTAGGAAATCTTTTTAAGCATAATTTACCAACTCTCATGGGAATGATCTCGTATTTGCCTACTATACTATCGTTTTGATCTTGTGCGCTTGCGAGTAAAATGTACAAATATTTATCTATTTATTTAGGTAGATATTTACACAGTTTTTGGCGCCGTTGCCTGGGATTGTGTTAAATTGTGTTTTTAAAAGTTTTTCCTTTTTTTTTTTGGTATTTATGTTCATATTAAAAAAAAAAAAGATTTTTTCCTTTGACTTTTATTCTTGATTTTTGTGTTCCTTTTGTTCTTTTAATTTCTTTTTGTTATTTTATTCATGTGGGGAGATATTCCTACATCCCATGGACTATGTTCATATTGCTTTAATCCTTATCATCATGTTAGAGATTGTCTTGAAATGAGACAATTTTCTAACTATCATTATGAGCATATGAACACACCATTCTCTAGACTGGGTAATGACTTCTGCTATGATTCCTATAACCCGGCATTGAGCCAATAGTCTAATTTCTCGAGGCAAGGACTCAAAGGAAAAGAAGTCTATGAAGTGAATGGCAATAATGAAATTCAAACTCAGATGGCTACCATGGAGAGGAAACTGGATATGCTAATGAAAGTCATGACTACTCATAACATCTCTCCCATCCAACAGATTGCTCAAGTTGAGGTATGTGTCATATATTCTCATTTTGACCACACCATTGAGACTTGCCCCATATTTTCATTTACAGATCAAGAGCAAGAAAACTATGTGCACCAGAATAACTATCCTCCAAAGAACAATCCATACTCTAATACTTACAGTGCAAGGTGGCGAAACCACCCTAATTTTTCATGGAGTAACAATCAGAGTATGCAGAATCCACAAGGGCAGGAAAGAAATTTCAAGTAAGGAAATAACTATCAAACTCCACAACAGCAGTATTAGGCCGAGCCACACCCTCCAAAGAGTTTTGACCTTAAAGAATTTGTGTAAGTTATTTTCAGCCAAATGGAGGCAACTAATCAACAGCTATGGTCCATCAGCAATAAAGAAGCTCATGACGAGGAGCCATCTCCCATCTTTTGGCCACAACCATACCAAGAGGAGCCATCTCTCCTGTCAGATTCGGACATTTATGAAATGTTGACTATTATAAGCGAGATAGAGAAAACTAATCAGACAAATACCCAATTCTTCGTTGAGATAGACGCCAAGATGGAAGCTCACGTTAAACAAATCATCAACCACATCAAAAGAGCAAGAGAAGAAGAGCTTCAAAGTCAGTTGGTGGCTAATCCTAGTGGATATTACGTGGAGGATTGGACTTCTTCCTATCATGAGCAAGTTATCAAAACATTGAGGAGTGAAGAAGTGGTCGAAAATCATGAGGAAGAGGGGAAGGAGGAGCAAATTGAGGTCACACATGATCTACATCGGGAAAAAAGCAAGGAAGTGAGCATTGAGGCTTCTTCAGCATCAACTCCTATTCCCGAATTACCAAGAGGCCATGAGAGCAGTCTGTTAGGGCTATTAGACGAGCAAACTGAGGTTATCAAAGTAGAAAAACTCTCTAAGTATTCTCCTCATAGTACTCTAGTTCATGATTCCCTTCCGGATGAGAAACTATTTGAGAATTCTCAGAGTGATTTACCCCAATCTGTGAACATTAGGAACTACCTTTCTATAGGTAGAATTCATTCTCTGTGGTCCAAGAGAAGAAAAGATTGGTGCTTCAAGTTTAAATTCAAAAGATACTACCAAAAGCGCTTGAGCAATCCAAGAGCTCAAGTTCATTTGCCCAGATTAATGGTACTGAGGCCACTGCATACACTAAAAATCCATATCCTAAAGAATTCTGGTTATATTTTTAATTATTGTTCATTTTAGTTTTATTATGGTTAATTTTAGTTTCTATTCTTTTTTATTTTTTTTAGTTTTCATTTCCTTGGTTCTATTTTTCTAGTTTGTTTTTCAGGGACAAGTGTTTTTGCATTCAAGTTTGGGGGTATGCTACGAGCCATACCTAGTCCAACCAGTTTTCTCATCTCCCGGGTATGATCTTTCCATTCTATCTACACATTGAGGACAACGTGTAATTTAAGTTTGTGGGTATGGGACACACACACTTTTTGTTTAAAAAAGAAAAAGAAAATTGAAATTGCATATTCATGTTCTTTTTAAGACTTTGGTTGATCTAAAAATTGTGATTTGAATTTCATTGGTGAGCTTAGAATGTTGAACATATGATCATTACAATTTGATTCTAAGTCCTACTACTTACTTTTGTCATCTAAGGATTCATTTGTTTCAATCTAAACAATCACAAGCACATTAGCATATAATTTGTGAGGTATGACATATGAACCTGATTGTGCATTTTTCAATGTCTTGGGTGAAGCTGGGTGACTTATTGAATGGATACCTTGGCATATGTATAATAACAAAATATAATAATAATAATAATAATAATAATAATAATAAACCATTTTTGGAGATTTCACTGAGTAACTAGACTTCTTGCCACATTAAGTATTTGTTAGTATTTTGGCCTCATTCTGTGTTTGGACAAAATCATTTATGTGTAAAGATGCTGTAAATAGGGATTCCATTTGTCAGAGCATTTTCAGAAGACTCTGCACTGCGAAAAAGATAGAAGATTTCAGTTTCCCTGTCAGCCGTCCGGACGACGTGTCTTCCCGTCCGGACGCCCATCTGTCCACTATTCCATCCGTCCGGACGACGTATCTTTTCCGTCCAGACCCTACACTGTATCGAGAAGCTTCTGTTCCAGCTTGCATCCATCCGGACATCTCAGCAGCCCGTCCGGACGCCTCTCAGTACTCGAACAGTCTCAGATTCTTTCTAAGTTCCAATAAAGGGAAGATCGATCAACCGTCCGAACAATGTGGTATCCCATCCGGACGCGTGTCTCCTTAAGGAAAGAATCGCAATTCAAATGTCACCGTCTGGATGTCAGTCAGCCTTGGTCCGGACTCGCGCTCATCAGTTAAGGAAATTGCCGATTCGACTTCAACCGTTCGGACGTCTACCTTTCTTGGTCCGGACGCGCGAAGCCTTATATGGAAATTACTTGCAGCGGACGTGCGACCGTCCAAACGTCAGTGTCTCACCGTCCGGATGCAGGTCTTAAACAGGAAATATTTTCAGCAAAATTTTTGGAAAATCCTGTCGCACAGTTGTCCGTCCGGACGACCCAAGAGCACCGTCCGAACGGCTTCCGTACAGATTACAGCAGTTTCCCATTCTGCACCTCAGCCTATAAATAGAGGCCCCTGGGCATTGAGAACTGCAACAATTCGGTATTGAATTCCACAAGAGCTCAGAGAAGTTCAAGATCCCTCTGAAGCCGTTTCAAGTGTGCTGTGCTACAACTGAAGTCTATCTTAGAGGTCGGCTCTAAGGTAAGGAATTCCATTGAAGACCCCTTCAGGTGGGAGACCTGGTTGGGAAGCATTCGTGTTGGGTTACACATCAGAGAGCAAGGTACGACCATTGCATCAGTACATGTGAGTGTTACTATCTTGTATCTAGCTTCGTCTTCTGAATAGTGGAATTCCTGGGTTTGGCTGCACCCGAAGTGGTTTTTCTGTTAATTGAGTTTTCACTTCGTCAACAAAAACTATGTGTCATTTATTTTCCTCTGTGCTTGATTTTTGTTGACACTTGTTGCACACACTTTCTTTTAGAAGTCAATTTCAATTTTCAGTATTGAATGTTCACGTGAAAATGTGAGAAATTCGAATTGGTTAAAGTCATGACTAGTTTAGTTTTGTAGCCTTTTTGGCTTGAGTTAGTAAGCTCTTAGGGGTGTTTCCACACCTAGTGCCCTAAAACCATCTGGTTTGGGAGCATTAGCCTAACACTCGTTACATGGGTCAATTAGAAAGTAAGAGAACTAAGTGTTAGTATTTTATGTTGGCTACATTCTAGATGACAAAAAATACTTTATGTAATGGTTGCTTTTTAAACAGGATTATCGGTTCTATTCATAGTCTTCAAGTAATATGGACAGTGTCTCATTTCATGACATGTGTATGGTCACAAGTTTCTAAGAAGATGTCCATGAAGATCCCCTGCAATTTCCAAGTCAGAACAGTCGGTTCCTGTGCAACCGTCCGGACGGGTGTTTGAAGGTGTCCAGACGCCCAGCAGTGTCTAGAAGCTTCAGCTTTGAAGAACGTCCGGACGTCAGGACAACACCGTCCGGACACTAGGTCAATCATTATTCTACACTGAGTTGGATTTCAGAAGTCGACACTGTTAGGGAAGTCTCTACAAGTCGTCCGGACGACGTCGCAACATGTCTGGACGCTGTCCAGCATTTCAGAATATTCCAGTGTTCCGTTCGAATGCAGAAAGGAGTTATAGCGAAGACCATCCGGACTCTCGGCCAAGATGTCCGGACGTAGACCTGATAAGGATAGAATTGTGCTGTTTCTGAAAGGCAATCACAGAAGATCGTCCGGACGTAGCTATCCTCTGTCCGGACGCTCGACAGCTAGAGTCTGATTTTCAGCAAATTTAGGTTTTCTTTAAGCCTATAAATAGAGGGCTCTAGGCTTGTAAATTGTATGAATTCTGTATCGAATTTCATAGTGCTTTGAGAGGGTGTTTAGGGAGAATCGAAGATCCGCTAGCTCTCAAGCAGTTGCCGGTTTGTGCTCAATAGTTCGTGTAAAGTCTATCTTAGGGATCACTCCTAAGGTAAAGAAATCCATTGAAGACCCCTTCAAGTAGGAGACTTGGTTGGGAAGCGTTCACGATGGGTTTCGTGTCAGAGTTAAAGGTATGACTACTGCATAAGGGTATGTGAGTACGAGTGTCTTGTAACTAGCTTTGTTTTAAGTATAGTGGATATCCTGGGTTTGACTGCCTCGGAGTGGTTTTTCTCTTCACAGAGTTTCCTCTCCGTAACAAATATCTTGTCTTCTTTAAATTCCGCATTTAAGATATTTTGTTGCACACAAACACACAAACTTGATTGTTATAAGTCAATATTTATTTTCACTAAGCATTGCACAGCTTGACCAAAAAATAAAAAATAAAAAAAAAAAAGAGAAAAATAAAAAAGATAAAGCTCTTGCTATTATGCCTTGGTTATTCAATTTGATGGGGATCCTAGTAAATTTTGAGATATTGAGTCATTGGACATTGGAATTAATTTGAAGCCTTATGATTATGTGTTAATTCACCTTACACTAAATTGAATTTGTAATGCCTCAGCTTGTCGTTTTGTAAGTGGTTAGACTTTGGGATTCTATTTTATTTTGAAGATGGACTTTATCTTTCTAAGCTTACTAGTGAATGAGAATCATAATTTTGGTGACACTTAACTCTTTTGAATAAACATGAATTTTCGTATAATGTTTGTGGGTATCATTCCTGACAAACCCTCACAAAATTTCACTCGTCCACTAGGGAGTCCTAGGGGTTTAGAAGGCTTATTGTATACGCTAAATGCAATCGTGTTTCTCGCGACAGAGGAGGTAGAGTAGTTATTGTTTTAGTTTTCTTTTTATTTTCAGTTTTGTATTGCTAAGGGACTAGCAATATGTAAGTTTGGGGGTGTGATAAGTGCTGAATGTTACACATTCTAGCCCCTTAATTTACATATGTTAAACTCTTAGTTTTATTATAGTTTAATGTTTTGTATTATTTTTGTGTTTTCTTCTATTTTACAGGTTTTGGAAGAAAATCCATCAAATTACAAGATTATAACGAAGTCGACAAACTAACTTTTGGAAATATTCAACTCCAAATCAATTTTGAATTTAAGAAAAGAGAAGTTGGCAAAAATTCGTTATTTTTGGAAAGAAACCAGAATGAGCATGTCTCTGTAATTTAATCATAACATTTGTCTCAAGTATCAAATTATAATGAAATTGGTAGCTTTGGAAAGACAAGAAAAAATGTAACAAATATGTCTGAAAAGGTTTTTTCTTAATTCGGATGTTTACTATGCCAAAAGCACCCCGCAATAAAAGACTGCAAATCTGTACGAATATAGAATCCTTTTCCTACTTGGATTGAAATTTTACAAAAGGAAAAGACTTGTACTTATTCTATTCGGACTAGGAGACTAATTTACAATTTTTCTAGGATTCCTAGGGCTTCAGAGCTTCTTTAATCCCTATAAATAAGTCTCTAACCTTTGAAGAGAAGACACACAAGCTTGGGAAGAAGAATTGGAGGCTACTTCAAGAAGAATTTTGGTTTTTCTTTCTTCCTTTATTTATTTTTTGTATGTATATAATTTTAGTCAATATTAGTTGTAACTAATACTTTAGTTAGGGCTCGATTGAAGCCCTATTCATATCTCTTTAAATTTTTCAATTTGCTTTGCTACAATTTATATATTAATGCTTAACTTAATTAATTCTAGTTTCTTGAATTCCTCGCATGTTTATGCTTGGCCATCATATGCATGTGGTATGGATTTGTTATTTATGTTAATTTGGATGACTGAGTCCTGGGCATAATAGAGTAACGAAAGAACCCCGTCACAGGTTCTTGGATTAATCAACATAAAGACAACTGGAATAGATACCATGTTCCAATCTGAGTGTGTTTACCGATTTCCATAGATTTATGCTTTCTTGAAGAACAACTTAGTAGATACCATGCTAAATCCTTCAAGGAAGAAAAGAGTTAGAGTAGATACCATACCTAACTTGTTGCTTAGGGAAATAAATAGCTTTAGGAGAAGATACCATTTCCTTGTGGCTGGTAAACATTAATTATTAAGTTATGAATTGCAGCATTGGTATTGTGAATCTTAATTGAGCATGATTAGTGGTGGATATTGAAGCCCTACCTTATCTCTTATTATACTTTCGGAATATTTTTGTCTCTTCTCTTATTAGATCTTATTGACATTTTTATTTCTTTTTACTCATCTTAATTATTTAGGAAATCTTTATAAGCATAATTTACCAATCCTCATGGGAATGATCTCGTATTTGTCTACTATACTATTGTTTTCCGTACACAAGACAGTAAGGTGACATGCCAATCTGGGTCTTGAACGCTGTCCGGTAAGCCCACAGTGCATCATTCAAACGAAGAGACCAATCTTTTCTTGACGAGTTCATCGTCTTTTCCAAAATCATCTTTGTTAATAAATATTGACTTCTAATTTAACCAAGTGTGTGTGTTTGTGTGCAACAAAATATCTTAAATGTGGAATTTAAAGAAGACAAGATATTTGTTACGAAGTGAAAACTCTGTAAAGAGAAAAATCACTCCGGGGCAGCCAAACCCAGGAAATCCACTATCCAAAAACAAATTTAGTTACAAGACACTTGTACTCACATATCCTTATGCAGTAGTCATACCTTTAACTCTGACACGAAGCCCATCGTGAACGCTTCCGAACCAGATCTTCCACCTGAAGGGGTTTTTGATGGATTACTTTACCTTAGGGCCTACTCCTAAGATAGAATTCACACGAACAGTTGAGCAAACACCGGTAACGGCTTGAGAGCTAGCAGATCTTCGATTCTCCCTAAACACCCTCTCAAAGCACTATAAAATTCACTGTTGAATTCTGTACAAAATACAAGCCTAGGGCCCTCTATTTATAGGCTCATAGGAAACCTAAAACTACTGAGATTTGGGCTCTGGCTGTCGAGCGTCCGGAAGGAAGTTAGCCACGTCCGAAATGGTTTTTTGCGAAATCTTTTCAGAAACGGCGTAATTCTATCTTTATCAGGTTCACGTCCGGACGGCTAGACTGAGCGTCCAGATGGTCTTTGCTAAAATTCTTTTCACTTTCGAATGAAACGCTAGAGTATTTTGAAATACTGGACGTCGTCCGGACGGCTTGCAGAGACTTTCCAAATAGTGTCGACTTCTGAAATCCAACTCTGTGTGGAACAATGATTGACCTAGCATCCGGACGGTGTTGCTCTGACGTCCGGACGTCTTCATCGTTATCTGTAAGACACTATAGGGCGTCCGGACGCCTTCAAAGGCTCGTCCGGAGGGTTGCACAGGAATGGGTTGTTTTGCCTTGGAATTTGCAAGGACTCTTCATGAATATCTTCAAGATGCTTGTGATCAGTCACATGCTTTGATTTGTACATTGTCTGAATACATGAAGATTCTGAATTTGAGAACCGACCATCCTGTTAAATCGTAACCATTACATAAAGTTTTTTTATTTATCCAGAATGAGCCAATATAAAATACTAACAAACTCCCCCTTTGGCCATTCTGAGACAAAAATCACTTGACCAGTATGGAAATACAGTTCTGGTCTAAATACCAAAAAAAAAAAACAAAAAATACTCCCCCTTTTTGTCACACAATGACAAAGGGTAAACGAAGTATTAATTTAAAACCATAAGTATTTTAATAATTACACCAAAATGTCAGCACAAATTTAAAATTGTTCGATAACCAAAATAAGACAGAACATAAAAAAAACTCAATCATCATCATCATGCGGCTTTGGATGATGATATTTCAGGCACTCCCTTATGTTGATCTGGCTCTGCTTGACATGCTCTCCTATAAGATTGACTTCCCATTGGAGAGCTGACATAGAAGTCATAAGTTGTGCAAAAGCAGCTTCAATGTCAAAGGAGGGAGGGAGGCACAGCCTGTGATGATGATGCAGTTGCTGTGGGGGAGATCTATGCTGCCTGAGAGACTTAGGTGGAGGACACTTTGATCTCATATGACTACTAACTCCACATTGGTGACACATGGGAGTTTTAGGAGCCTGCCACTTTTTCTTCCTTTGAACTTGTCAATGTGGGCATTTAGGTCTGATGTGCCCTGGGTCGCCACAGTGATGGCATGTGAGAGTCTATCTTCTAATAGGAAGCTTGGCCGGAGGCTGAGGGATGATAGGAACTTCCCCTTTCATAATAGCTTTTCCCTTATCCACTCTTGGGGGTGGAGATTCGGGAATAACTGGCTTCACGAAAATGGCCTTGAAGGTAGAAGGAGTATCAGAAATGGAAGGAGGAACATACCCGAGTCCGGTCTTGTCTGTTGGGGACTTCTGAATGGAGAGCATGTGAGTGAGCTTCTCGTCTGAAACTCTCTCTAATTGCAACTGTGTCTCCAATAGCCTCTCTTCTAAATCATTGATCTTTATGAGTATAGAGGTCTTCTCTGTCCTGAGGTTGTTAAGCTCTAGTACCTGTTGTTTGTATTTCTCCCTTAGCTTTAGGAATTCAACATATTGAAGTTGATAGGCTGACAACATATCTTCTTCTTCACTATTCTTAGAGTAGTAGGACTGAGAATCCTTCTTATCTTCATGTGGGGCCACGAAGGCTAGGAATTTTTCTTCCTCACGAGTTTCTTCTTCCTTCTCAAACTCATTGCTGAGAGTTGCATTAAAGGCTTTCCCTCTTTGTTTCTTTAGATTTGCACATTCAGTCCTAATGTGCCCAAAGCCTGAACATTCGAAGCACTGGGGACCCTCGGATCTTTCTTCTCTGCTTCTTCTGTATCAGTTGTGTGGGGAGCCTTTCTTAGTTTGTCAGAGAACTTCTTCTTGAATTTATTATTCTTCATAAAATGCTCGAAGTTCTTAGCTAACATTGCCACTGCATCTTCATCAATATCGGAGTCTTCGTTAGATAAGACTCTGGATTTCTTCTTGGATGCCTTAGATGCCTTGAGGTCAATTATTTTTACCTTTCTGACTGGAGGTAAGGAGTATTCATATGTTTGAAGAGATCCTTCCAGCTCTTCAATCTTCATCTCCTCTAGAACTTTGCTTTCTTCTATAGTTGTCACCTTAATCCTGAAATGCTCAGGCAAAGATCTTGGTATCTTTCGGATGAGTTTTACATCCGAGATTTGCTTCCCAAGACTCACCATCGAGTTTCTTAGGTCGCTAATCTTAGTGTAAAACTCTCCAAAGGTCTCTTCTTCTAGCATCTTAATTTCTTCAAATTTAGAAATCAACATTTGAAGTTTGGCAGATTTTACAAGTTTTGTGCCTTCATATGTTGTTTCTAGAATTTTCCATGCATCTTTAGCAATTTCACAATTTGAAATTCTTGCGAATTCAAATGGTGAAAGTGCTTGACATAGTGCATGGAGGGCTTTATCATTGGAAAGTCTTGCGCTTGTTTGAATAGCAGTAATTTCGTCTGCTTCTTCTGGTTTAATCCAACTAGTTTCAACAATTTTCCAGACGTCAATTGATTTTAAAAAGAAACTCAAGCGGGCTTTCCAATAGCCATAGTTCATCCCATCAAAAGGCGGAACTGAATTAAGATTTTGAGACGACATAATCAGAAACAGAAGTCAAAAGGATACACTCAAGAAATAAATCTAAAATAGAGTGTACCAAGCTCTGATACCAATTGTTAATTTAAATATTGATTTCTAATTTAACCAAGTGTGTGTGTTTGTGTACAACAAAATATCTTAAATGCGGAATTTAAAGAAGACAAGATATTTGTTACGAAGTTGAAACTCTGTGAAGAGAAAAACCACTCCGGGGCAGCCAAACCCACGAAATCCACTATCCAAAAACAAAGCTAGTTACAAGACACTCGTACTCACATACCCTTATGCAGTAGTCATACCTTTGACTCTGACACGAAGCCCATCGTGAATGCTTCCCAACCAGATCTTCCACCTGAAGGGGTTTTTGATGGATTCCTTTACCTTAGGGCCTACCCCTAAGATAGACTTCACACGAATAGTTGAGCATGCACTGGCAACAGCTTGAGAGCTAGCAGATCTTTGATTCTCCCTAAACACCCTCTCAAAGCACTATGGAATTCACTGTTGAATTCTGTGTAAAATACAAGCCTAGGGCCCTCTATTTATAGGCTTACAGGAAATCTAAAATTGCTGAGATTCGGGCTCTGGCTGCCGAGCGTCCGGACGGAAGTTAGCCACTTCTGGATGGTTTTCTACGATATCCTTTCAGAAACAGCGTAATTCTATCTTTATCAGGTTCACGTCCGGACGGCTTGACCGAGCGTCCGGACAGTCTTCGCTAAAATCCTTTCCGCGTTCGAACGAAACTCTAGAGTATTTAGAAATACTGGACATCGTCCGGACGGCTTGCAGAGTGTAACGCCCCAAATTTCAAGTGATTAAATACAATGTCTTAAATTATAATTTAAGACTGAATAAAATAGACAAGTTTAGAATTGACGTTCAATTCTCAAGACTCAACGTTCGAACGGCTTAATATTGTAGGAAACAATATTCAAATCCAGTAGTTGATAAAATACGTGGCTTTAAACACGATATTTTAATCCCCGATAAATAATAAGGAATACATGAATATTTATGAAAATAAATATTCCTTAGTCTTATTATTTATAAACCGTAGTTTTATAAATAAAGAATAATATTATTAGACTCTAATAATATTACAGGACTACTTAATAGATAAACTGAATTAATCTGTGGATTAATTGATATAATAATATTGTTGTGTAATATTATTGTGTAATATTTACTGTGTTATTATGTGATAAATAAATTTGGTATATATTTATGGTATTATAATATTATTGAGATAATAATATTATCAATGAAACGAACTAGACTCAAAACGGACTTATATTATAAATTTAATAAGTTGGATTAAAATGGTAAAAATCCGATGTGAAAATGTCCATGAGAAATATCTATGGTGAAAATGTAAATAGTAAATTTTAAATAAATATCTACAGATTAACCCAGGTTAAATTAATTAAGACAGAACTTAACCATAGGTTAATTAAAATATCTATGATATTTTGTATAGTCATCATTTCATTTGATGACTCAGCATCATGACTCATCATTGTCATGATTGCCCAGATATTCCTTCTTCTCTTTTAATTCTCATGCAGCCTTCCTCTTCTTTATTATTTTCTTCTTCTTTCCTCTTTACTTCTTCTTTCTTCTTCGTTCTTCCTTGTGCTACCTCCCGAGTGCACAGACCCATAGAGATCGAGAGAGAGAGCTTAGGTGGGAGAGAATGAGAGTGAGAGATGAGATCAGAGAGTGAGATCGAGAGAAAGAGAAGTAGAGATCAGGAGAGAGAGAGAGATGTTGAGAGAGAGACAGAGAGAGATGGAGACCAAATCTCCAGTGGAGCTCCGATCGTGAAACCCATAAAGCCCGTGGCCGCAACCCAAAGAGACCCGAGAGAGCAGACCCGTGACCCACGACCTGCTGAACCCGTGAGAAAGACCCGGTCCTCCGTGGGTGTTTTTCGGTGAAATTAGAGGCGATTTCTAATGGGTTTTTGAGGAAAATCCCCAAGGTATATAAACCCTATGATTTATCTTAATCTATTAACTTGATTATAATAGTCCTTGTTTGTTGTTGGATCGGCTGAGCCGTGATTATTGGTTGGACTGTGATGTTGGGTTCTCTGAATTGGCTGTGTTGATTATGGGTGGATGGAAAAATTGGTGGGAGATATTATTTTGTGGTCTTTGGTTACTGTTAAACCCGTGTGTGTGTTTGGGCTTGTTGTCTTGATTGTATGGGTTTTTGCTGAGCTGAGTTGTGTGTTAGTGATGCCCCTATTTTGATTGTTCACTGTGGTTGGCCAAATGGGTGTCTGTGTTGTTCCGGCCAGTGAGTGCTTGTGTGGTGTTCAGTGGCTATGATTTTTGTGAGTGTGTTATTGATGAATCCCCTGTTTTGGCTATAGCGTGTACTGTTTTGAGGTTCCCTGTTCTGGTTGTGTTATGATTCATTGGCCATGTTCATGTTTTAAGTGTTAGTATTCCCTGCTTTGGTTATTGGTACATTACCTATTGTTGGCTGGATATTGGATTGATGTTGGTTGATTGAAGCCATACCTTAGTTTTGATGATTATGAGTGTTTTGAGTTAGCATTGATAGTCATTTGGAAATGGGTTTACTGGAAGTGTATGTGTGAGTGATATGAGACATGCTTTGGGTGTTCTAGGAATTATAGATGATGTTTTGCTGTGTGATTAAACCAATATTGGACATGTTCCCTGTTTCGGTTGAAGCTAAGTGTAATAGGGATTATGTTTGATTGTTGATAATTAATATGTGATATTTTACTCGAGTGCTTGTAATTTCTAGAATTGGATATATGCAAGTGTTATTGCTGCCTTGGTTCACTTGTCAAATATAACTTATGTGGTGTCTTTACCCGAATGATGTTAATAAATTGATATTGATATTTTAAAAGGAATTCTTTTAAAATGAAAAGGTTGAATATTATGTAAATGAGTTTTATAATCTAAAGAAAATATATGAGCATTGTTGTTGAGTTATATGGTTTGATATGAGATTAATTATGGAAATTGAGTATGTTGTTTTACTATGATCTCTAATATATGTGGGTTGAAATAATTGTTAGAGTTAATATGTTTTAAAATGGTTGTTTTGTTTGTTGATTTGGTGCTTGGATTGATGTTCCCTAAAAATGATCAGGTTTTGTTAGAATTGGTTAAGTGTTATGGTTGAAAAATAATATTGGAACTTAACCATGTCATGCAAAGTAATAATTAATGTAGATGATGTTCCAAAGATAATTGTGTGTGTGTGTGTGTGTGTGTGATTAAGATTCATGTTTAGGCATGAATTTCTAAAATAAATATTATTATCCTTCTATGCACATATATGTATGTATTTGATGTAGATGATGAACTGAGACTGCACAAAAGGGCAGTAAGTATAAATTACTTACTGAGGGTAGTACTGGATTTCAATAGTGTTGTGTTTATGTTTTATTTTAATTGGATGCGTGTGAATGATCATTGCATATAGTTAATAATCAACCTATTAATATTGGGCGCTACGTTTCCCAAAGGTTCAGGATGGGAATAGTGCCTGAAACCAAAAACCCAATAATTCATATTGATTGCTACTGTCTTTCAAAGTGATAGTGGAGTGACGTGGAACGTACTCTACTAGTGCGGAAATAAGCTAATCAAAATGTAATGTAGGATACACGTCGTCGAACGTCTCAAATAAGGCGAAATTGACGGGTGACGGCTCTAAACGAGAGGAGTGCAATGACTATATTGAACTGTTAAACTTTGCATAGAAAACTGTCATTTCAGCATTATGTTCCTTAAATATCACATAAATCACGATGTTGTTGAATGACAGTTAGCTCACTTATGGAGCTATGGGGTTGTGGTTATAACCACCATCTCATAGATGTTTGCGCAGGTTCTGAAGATTATGGAATGGATTAACTGCTAGCTTAAGAGATTTAAAGCTATTGTAGTTAGATTTTAGCGCTTTGTACTTAACAATGTTTGCACTGTTTTGTATGTAACATTTGTTAGTATTTTGGCCTTATTCTGTGTTTGGACAAAATCACTTATGTGTAATAATGCGGTTAAAAGGGATTCCACTTCAGAGTGATATCAGAAGATTCTGCAAGTCAGAAGAATTTCAAGTTCCCTATCAACCGTCTGGACGATGTGTCATCCCGTCCGGACGCCCATCTGTCTACTGATCCATCTGTCCGGACGACGTGTCATTCCGTCCAGACATCAGACATACAAGCATCATCTGTCTGGACGACGTGTTTCTTCCGTCCGGACACCTACATTGTATCGAGAAGCTTCTATGCAAACTTGATCCGTCCGGACATTTCAGCAGCACGTCCGGACGCCTATCAGTTCTCGAACGGTTCACTGATTCTTTCCAAGTTTCAAGAAAGGGAAGATCAATCAACCGTCCGGACGATGTGGTATCCCGTCCGGACGCGTATCTCCGTAAGGCAAGAATCGCAGTTTAAAATGAACCGTCTGGACATCTTACAGCTATAGACCAGACGCTGGTGCATCATATATGGTAACTGACAATTCAACTTCAACCGTCCGGACGTATCCCCCTCATGGTCCAGACGAATGTGTATCAGATATGGAAATTGCATGTTGAAGTTTAGCCGTCCGGACACTCCTGCCCCATGGTCCGGACGCGCGAAGCCTGTTATGGAAATTACATGCTGCGGACGTGCGTCCGTCCGGACAATCGAGCCATCCCGTCCGAACGATGTTCTTATACAAGAAAGATTTCTCCGCGAAAATTTCAAAAAATCCTGTCGCACAGTTGTCCATCCGAACGGCCATGGTCCACCGTCCAGACGGCTCCCAGGCAAATTTTCCCTGAAGCCCATTCTGACCCCTAGCCTATAAATAGGGGTCCTTGGGCACTTACAGCTGTAAGAATTCGGTGTGAATTCCATTAGAGCTCAGAGAAGTGATATCTCCTTTGAAGCCGTTTTTCAAGTGTGCTGTGTTGCAAACCGAAGTCTATCTTAGAGGTCGGCTCTAAGGTAAGGAGTTCCATTGAAGACCCCTTCAGGTAGGTGAACCTGGTTGGGAAGCGTTTGTGTTGGGTTACACGTCAGAGATCAAGGTACGACCACTGCATCGGTACATGTGAGTGTTACTGTCTTGTATCTAGCTTTGTCTTCTGAATAGTGGAATTCCTGGGTTTGGCTGCCCCGGAGTGGTTTTTCTCTTAACTGAGTTTCCACTTCGTCGACAAAAATATCTGTGTCATTTACTTTCCGCTGTGCTTTAATTTTTGTTGACACTTATGCACACACTTTACTTTTAGAAGTCATTTCAATTTTTCAAATGGTATCAGAGCTTGGTACACTCTAAGAAGATTAAATTCTTGAGTGTTATATTTTCTTTGACTTCTACCATGTCTAAATTGAGTATGGACAATGTTGCTTCTATTTCTCATGATATGTATGTCCATAGAACCATGTTTACTAAGCCTGTCATATCTCATAATCATACTCATTCTGTCAGTAAGGATAAAGGGGCAAATCAATCTATACCTACGTGTCATCATTGTGGTATTAGTGGTCATATTCGCCCAAATTAGGTTAGTCTTATCCCTAGAAAAGAAGAACCAGGTCTTGAAGAACAAGTCAGCATGTTAAGTAATCAGGTTAGTCTCATTAGTGAGAAGTTAGCATACCTCATCCCTAATGAGCAAAAGTCTATCTTGGTTAGAAAACATAGGAAAACTTCCAAACAAGTCTGGGTCAAAAAGGAAGATAATCTGTGCTTAGTTTCTCATACTGCACTAAAAATTCTTGATACTTGTTTGTGGTATTTGGATTATGGCTGTTCTAAACACATGACAGGTGATAAGACTCTGCTCAAAGAAGTTCAAATGGGCAAAGGAGGGCGAATCACCTATGGAGATGGGAGCCAATCCAAAGTCATTGGTAAAGGGATCATCGACAACCCAGGCCTCGGAACATCTCAAGCAGCCTTGTATGTTGAAGGGCTCAAGGCAAATCTCCTCAGCATCAGCCAGTTCTGTGATAATGACTTGGTGGTCCAATTCTCCAAGAAGGAATGTAATATATTTGACAGCAGTGGCAGATGGCTCATGGGAGGAGAAAGAACTGCTGACAATTGCTACGGCCTTGCTGGTTTGACTGCAGACCCTCAGATCTTCTGCAACAAAGCAACCATAGATGATAGTGAGCTATGGCACCAGAGGTTAGGGCATCTCAATTTCTTCGATATGTTGAAAATTGCAGGCAAAGATGTTGTTAAAGGCGTGCCCAAAATGGAGAAGACTGAAAAAGGAGTCTGTGGGGCTTGTCAGCTAGGGAAACAGACTCGAGCTGCTCATAAGAAGACCTCAGGTATTCGTACTTCCAGAAATCTAGAATTACTGCACATGGATCTCATGGGTCCCACTAGGACTGCTAGTCTAGGTGGGAAAAGATATATTTTGGTTGTTGTTGATGATTTCTCTAGATTTACTTGGGCCATTCCTATTCGAGAAAAATTTGATGCTTTTGATGTAGCTCAGCATTTGTTCATGAAAGTTCAGGTTGAGCAAAATTGCCAGATTATGAGAATTCCCAGTGATCATGGAAGAGAGTTCGAAAATTCCAAGTTTGAAGAATTCTGTCTCTCTTATGGAATCAAGCAGGAATTTTCCTCACCTATTACTCCTCAGCAGAATGGAGTTGTTGAAAGGAAGAACAGGGTAATTCAGGAGATGGCTCGTGTGATGATCCACTCAAAGAATCTTGCTCAACACTTCTGGGGAGAAGCTATAAACACTGCCTGTCATATCATCAATAGGGTCTACCTTAGGCCTGAAACAATCAAGACTCCCTATGAAATTTGGCGAGGTAAGAAACCCACAGTGAAGTATTTTAAAACTTTTGGGAGTAAATGTTATATACTTCGTGACAGGGAAAATCTTGGGAAATTTGATACCAAGAGTGATGAAGGCATCTTCTTGGGATAGTCCACAAACAGTCTGGCTTACCAGGTCTTCAACAAAAGAACAAAGACTGTGATGGAATCAATAAATGTGATTGTTGATGATGAAGGAGTTCAGAGATCTATCAGCGGGGAAGAAAAACAGATTGATTCAGTTGATTCTTTAGCAGCTCCAATTGATATTATTGAGCCCTCTTCAAAAGAATCTCTAGATGAATCTTCTCCTACCACTTTGGGTTCCACTCCCATTACTTCCGAAGATGAGGATATTCCAGCTAATCCTCCTAGGCAATCACGAGTGAGGCATAATCATCCTCCTCAGCAGCTTCTTGGGAATTTAGATGAAGGACGCAGATTGAGAGGCAAAGTCATTTAGCCCACTAATGAATTAGCTAATCAAGTCTCCTACAGCTACTATCTTACTTAGACAGAACCCAAGAAAGTAGATGAAGCCCTACAAGATGAAGGATGGGTATCTACAATGCATGATGAGCTCCATCAGTTTACCAGGAATGATGTCTGGACCTTGGTTCCCCGTCCTGCAGAAAATAATATCATAGGAACCAAGTGGATCTTCAAAAATAAAACTGATGAGCATGGTACTGTGGTTAGAAATAAGGCCCGTCTTGTTGCACATGGATATACTCAGATAGAGGGAGTAGATTTTGATGAAACGTTTGCCCCAGTCGCCAGGTTATAATCCATTCGAATTCTTCTTTCTGTTGCCTGTCACCTTGATTTCAAGCTATACCAGATGGATGTAAAGAGTGCATTTCTGAACGGTGTTCTTCAAGAAGAGGTCTATGTAGAACAACCGAAGTGTTTTCAAGATCCTCACCATCCCCATCATGTGTACAAGCTGCAGAAGGCTCTCTATGGGCTTAAACAGGCGCCTCGAGCATGGTATGAGCGTCTCACTACTTATCTCTTAAGCAAAGGTTTTGCAAGAGGGCAAGCTGATCGAACATTGTTCATCAGAAATCAAGGTACTCATAAACTGATTGCTCAAATATATGTTGATGACATCATTTTGGGAGCTACTTTAGACTCTCTTGCACATGAGTTCTCTGAAGAAATGAAGCAGGAGTTTGAAATGAGCATGATTGGTGAGCTGAACTACTTTCTTGGCCTTCAAGTCAAGCAAACTGCTGAGGGCATCTTCATCTCTCAATCTAAGTATGCTAAGGATCTGGTCAAACGGTTTGGATTGGATGGAAAGAGTCGTGCTCGCACACCCATGAGCACCAGTGTCAAAATTAGCAGTGATCTTGCAGGAAAATCAGTTGAACCATCCCTTTACAGGAGCATGATAGGGAGCCTCCTGTATCTTACAGCCAGCCGACCAGACATTGCCTTCAGTGTAGGAGTTTGTGCTCGCTTTCAAGCCAATCCTAAGGAATCTCACCTCACTTTAGTAAAGCGTATCATCAGGTATGTAAATGATACACTTTCTTATGGCATTTGGTATTCTAGAGAAACAAATCTTGTTGTTGCAAGATACTCTGATGCAGATTGGGCTGGAAATGCTGATGATCGAAAGAGCACCTCAGGAGGATGTTTCTATGTGGGGAACAATCTTGTAGCTTGGATGAGCAAGAAACAAGCCTCCATATCTCTCTCCACTGCTGAGGCTAAGTATATTGCTACCGGTAGCTGCTGTACCCAATTACTGTGGATGAAGACATTGCTAGGGGACTACGGATTCTCTCAAGATACTATGATTATCAACTGTGATAATACTAGTGCTATTAATATTTCTAAGAACCCCATTCAGCACTCTCGAACCAAGAACATCGACATCAGGCATCACTTCTTACGTGATCTTGTGGAATCCTAGGTAGTATCTCTCTCATTCATCCCCACTGAAAATCAATTGGCTGACATTCTTACCAAACCTCTAGATGGTAGCAGGTTTGAGTCTCTTCGGAAAGCCATTGGTGTTTGTGCCATGTCCTAGACATGATGTTTCCATGCTAGGATGAACTCTTTGTCCTCTAATAGCATGATGTTGTATTAAAAAAAAAAAGAAAAAAAAAAAAAAGGGGGGGGGGGAGTTTTCGTAGCAGGTTAAGTCTTTCACAAGGTATGTCAGCTATTTCGTGTATTCTCTCTGTTTTAGTAGTTTGTTGAGCATTGATATATTATGCTTACATGTGGGTGAGAGAATTAGTCTGACATGTGCAACAGTTTTTCCTGCTCATTGTCCTGTTTGATAGTAGCTTATATCATGTGATGACCTCATGCACTATCCTAGATTCCCTGAAGGTGTGTATTTTTCTTTCTCTGACTCGTTGCTCCTAGAATTTTTGATAAGAGAAGAGATTTTTGCTTGGATGGCCAAAATTGACCTCAGGCTAGTTGAACCTAGCACCTATAAATTTTGGCACTCCTACAGTTTGCAGTATCATAAGTTACAAGCAGTAATTCATACAAAGTTTTGTGCTTTAAAATGTTTAATCACTGCTTATGTGCTTAAATTTACCTTGCCCTCTATGAGCAAGTAAAATTTTTTACCTTGTCCTTCATGGTACAAGTAAAACAAAATATGTGCTGTCACTTAGGGGGAGTGTATCAGATGAGGGTGACTAGGCCCTAGTAAATTATAAGGTTTGACCTTTGGCCAATCTGTCTTTGATTTTCTCTCTTGTCTAGAAAATCTGGTGGTTTCTTGTCGTTTTTGTAAAATGCAAACCTTATGGATACGAGTCTTCACACACACACGCTTTACATGAGTTGAGCAGGCTATCTTCATTTTTTGGCAGGGTAACTTTTGTCTGTGTTATACTTGTCTATCACCTCCATGCTCTCATAATACTGACTTGCTCTATGACTAGTTTTTCAGATAGAAATACGTGTGTGTGCTACTTTCCATGTGAAGGCTCTAACTTTGCTAATTTCTCACTCTCAAAGAAGGTTTCGTCAGCATTTTTGTTCAGTCTTTGTTTTCGATAAACTGTTGAACTTATATTACTCTGTTTCCAGGGTCCTTCTGAGACCGTTAGGGGGAGTAATTTTTATTTCAGTTGGTTGGTTTATTACTCTGTTTACCCTTTGTCCCTTTGTGACAAAAAGGGCGAGTAATTTTTATTTTGGACCAGGAATGTATTTCCAAACCGGTCAAGTGATTTTTGTCCCAGAATGGCCAAAGGGGGAGTTCCTTAGTATTTTGGCCTTATTCTGTGTTTGGACAAAATCACTTATGTGTAATGATGCGGTTAAAAGGGATTCCACTTTCAGAGTGATATCAGAAGATTCTGCAAGTTAGAAGAATTTCAAGTTCCCTGTCAGCCGTCCGGACGATGTGTCATCCCGTCTGGACGCCCATTTGTCTACTTATCCATCCATCCGGACGACGTGTCATTCCATCCGGACATCAGACATACAAGCATCATCTGTCCGGGCGACGTGTTTCTTCCGTCCGGACACCTACATCGTATCGAGAAGCTTCTGTGCAAACTTGATCTGTCCGGATGTTTCAGCAGCACGTCCGGACGCCTATCAGTTCTCGAACGGTTCACTCATTCTTTCCAAGTTTCAAGAAAGGGAAGATCAATCAACCGTCTGGACGATGTGGTATCCCGTCCGGACGCGTATCTCCGTAAGGTAAGAATCGCAGTTCAAAATGAACCGTCCGGACATCTGACAGCTGTGGTCCGGACGCTGGTGCATCGTATATGGTAACTAACGATTCAAATTCAACCGTCTGGACGTATCGCCCTCATGGTCCGGACGCACGCGTATCAGATATGAAAATTGCGTGTTGAAGTTTAGTCATCCAGACACTCCTGCCCCGTGGTCCGGACGCGCGAAGCCTGCTATGGAAATTACTTGCAGCGGACGTGCGTCCGTCCGGACGATCGAGCCATCCTGTCCGGACGATGTTCTTATACAGGAAAGATTTCTCCGAGAAAATTTCGGAAAATCCTGTCGCATAGTTGTCCGTCCGGACGGCCATGGTCCATCATCCCGACGGCTCCCAGGAAAATTTTGCCTGATGCCCATTCTGACCCCCAGCCTATAAAGAGGGGTCCTTGGGCACTTAGAGCTGCAAGAATTTGGTGTGAATTCCATTAGAGCTCAGAGACGTGATATCTCCTCTGAAGCCGTTTTTCAAGTGTGCTGTGCTGCAAACCGAAGTCTATCTTAGAGGTCGGCTCTAAGGTAAGGAGTTCCATTGAAGACCCCTTTAGATAGGTGAACCTGGTTGGGAAGCGTTCGTGTTGGGTTACACGTCAGAGATCAAGGTACGACCACTGCATCGGTACATGTGAGTGTTACTGTCTTGTATCTAGCTTTGTCTTCTGAATAGTGGAATTCCTGGGTTTGGCTGCCCTGGAGTGGTTTTTCTCTTAATTGAGTTTCCACTTCGTCAACAAAAATATCTGTGTCATTTACTTTCCGCTGTGCTTTAATTTTTGTTGACACTTATGCACACACTTTACTTTTAGAAATCATTTCAATTTTTCAACATGTTTAGGAATTTACTTGTATTTAGTAAGTTTCCATGTATGCTTTCGTGTCTTATGTGACACATGTTTCTTTGTAATTAGTGTAAAGAACTTTTAATGTATTTCTAGAGGATTTCAGTTAGCTCTGAATGTATTGTAAGGGAATTGTCCCTGATGTTTGAAAAGAAAAAGGAAAGATATTCGTATTTTTCGCTGCCAGATTTATCGTCTCTGAATGGTTAATGACACGTAATTATCCAGATATAATTACTTACGCCTTTTTGTAAAAAGCGGGTCGTTACACAGAGACTTCCCAAACAATGTCGACTTCTAAAATCCAACTCCGTGTTGAACAATGATTGACCTAGAGTCCGGACGGTGTTGCTCTAACGTCCAGACGTCTTCATCGTTATCGGTAAGACACTGCAGGGCGTCCGGACGCCTTCAAAGGCTCATCCGAACGGTTGCACAGGAACCGGTTGTTTTGCCTTGGAATTTGCAAGGACTCTTCATGAATATCTTCAAGATGCTTGTGATCAGTCACATGCATTGATTTGCACATTGTTTGAATACATGAAGATTCTGAATTTGAGAGCCAACTATCCTGTTAAATCGCAACCATTACATAAAGTGTTTTTTTTTTTTATCCAGAATGTAGCCAATATAAAATACTAACACTCTTAATCTCTTGACTTCAAATCTCCACTTGACCACTCGTCTGAGGGTGATATGGAGTGGCAACCTTATGTGATGAAATACTTCTTCATCAGCTGCTCAAAATTTTGGTTGCAGAAATGCTTACCTCCACTAATAATTGCTCGAGGAGTACAAAAACAAGCAAAGATAGTGTCTTTCAAAAGCTGAAATATTCAAAACTAAAATAACTCTGTGGTCATTGGTCTTGCATGCAACAACCTCCACACATTTGGACACATAGTCCACAACAACAAGAATGTACAGATAGCTAAAGGAGTTTGAGAATGGTCCCATGAAATCAATGCTGACAACGCTCACATGAGACACAATAAGTGTGAGCATCTCGGAAAGTGGTCGGCCGATAAAATCCACAATTCAAAATATTTGTAGCAATCTTCTTTGCACTGAAGTGGCCTCCACAAGCATGATCATGACAAAAGGAGATGACATTGGATTGGTCATGCTCAGGGATATATCTCCTAATGATCTAATCGGGACAATACTTGAAAAGATAAGGATCGTCCCAGAAAAAGTACTTCACCATGGCCATAAATCTGGACTTATCTTGCCGCCCCCAATGCAAAGGCATAAGACCATTGATAAGATAGTTCACTATATCAACAAACCACAGTGAAGGAGTGTGAGCAATGTGCATCAATTGCTCATCAGGTAAGGTCTTAGAGATGGAGGTAGCCTCCTCAGTGAAATCCATGGTAATCCTCGAAAGATGATCGGCCACCACATTTTCGGAATCCTTCTTATCCTGAATATCTATGTCGAACTCTTGCAGCAGTAATATCCACCAGATGAGGCGAGATTTAGCATCTTTTATGGAGAAAAGATACTTCAATGTTGTGTGATCCTTGTAGATAATGACTTTCGATCCTAGCAAGTAAGATCAAAACTTTTCCAAAGCAAAAACGACTGCCAACAATGCTGGACATCGTTCAGAGTCCTGCTTGCATAGTAAATGACATGGGGGAGCTTATCAATGCTGTTAGTATTTTATATTGGCTACATTCTGGATAACTAAAAACACTTTATGTAATGGTTGCAAATTAACAGGATGGTCGGTTTTCAATTCAGAATCTTCATGTATTCAGACAGTGTTCAAATCAAAGCATGTGACTGATCACAAGCTTCTAGAAGATGTCCATGAAGAGTCCTTACAAATTCCAAGGAAAATCAACCGGTTCCTGTGCAACAATCTGGACGAGCCTTTGAAGACGTCCGGACGCCCTGCAGTGTCCAGCAGATTATGTTGAAGACGTTCGGACGACAGAGTAACACCGTCCGGACGCTAGGTCAATCAGTATTCAACACGGACTTGGATTTTAGAAGTCGACACTGTTATGGAGTCTCTGCAAGCCGTCCGGATGACGTGGCAACATGTCTGGATGCTGTCTAGCATTTCATAAAATATTCCAGTGTTCCGTTCGAACGCAGAAAGGAGTTATAGCGAAGACTGTCAGGACGTGGACCTGATAAAGATATAATTGTGTTATTTCTGAAAGGATATCGCAGAAGACCGTCCGGACGTGGCTAACTTCCCTCTTGACGCTTGACAGCCAAAGCCCAAATCTCAGAAGTTTTAGGTTTCCTGTAAGCCTATAAATAGAGGGCACTAGGCTTGTAAATTGTACAGAATTAAGTATTGAATTCTTTTAGCTTTGAGAGGATGTTTAGGGAGAATCGAAGATCCACTAGCTCTCAAGTCATTGCCGGTGTGTGCTCAACAGTTCGTGTGAAGTCTATCTTAGGGTTCGCCCTAAGGTAAAGGAATCCATCAAAGACTCCTTCAGGTGGAAGATCTGGTTGGGAAGCGTTCACGATAGGCTTTGTGCCAGAGTTAAAGGTATGACTACTGCATAAGGGTATGTGAGTACGAGTGTCTTGTAACTAGCTTTGTTTTTGGATAGTGGAGTTCCTGGGTTTGTTTGCCCCGTAGTGGTTTTTCTCTTCACAGAGTTTCTACTTCGTAAGAAATATCTTGTTTTCTTTATATTCCGCATTTAAGATATTTTGTTGCACAAAAACACACACAGTTGGTTGTTAGAAGTCATTGTTTATTTTTTAATTGGTATCTGGGCTTGGTACACTCTGTTTTTGATTTTTTTCTTGAGTGTAATTTCTTGACTTCTATTTTGTTTATTTGTTAAATGTCTCAAAACCTAAATTCAGTTCCGCCCTTTGATGGGATGAACTACGGCTATTGGAAAGCCCGCATGCGCTTCTTTTTAAAATCAATTGACGTCTAGAAAAGTGTTGAAACTGGTTGGATTAAACCAGAAGAAACAGACAAAATTACTATTACTCAAACAAGCGCACGACTCTCCAATGATAAAGCCCTCCATGCACTATGTCAAGCACTTTCACCATATGAATTCGCAAGAATTTCAAATTGTGAAGTTGCTAAAGATGCATGGCAAATTCTAGAAACAACATATGAAGGCACAAAACTGGTAAAATCTGCCACGCTTCAAATGTTGATTTCTAAATTTGAAGAAATTAAGATGCTAGAAGAAGAGACCTTCGGAGAGTTCTACACCAAGATTAGCGACCAAAGAAAATCGATGGTGAGTCTTGAGAAACAAATCTCGGATGTAAAATTCATCCAAAAAATACTAAGATCTTTGCCTGAGCGTTTTAGGATTAAGGTGACAACTATCGAAGAAAGTAAAGATCTGGATGAGATAAAGATTGAAGAGCTAGTAGGATCTCTTCAGACATATGAATACTCCTTACCTCCAGTCAGAAAGGAAAAGACTATTGCCCTCAAGGCATCTAAGGAATCCAAGAAGAAATCCAGAGTCTCTTCTGACGAAGACTCCGATATTGATGAAGATGCAGTGGCAATGTTAGCCAAGAACTTCGAGCGGGTTATGAAGAATAATAAATTCAAGAAGAAGTTCTCTGACAGACTAAGAAAGGCTCTCCACACAGCTGAGTCAGAAGAAGCAGAGAAGAAAGATCCGAAGGGTCCCCAATGCTTTGAATGTTCAGGCTTTGGGCACATCAGAACTGAATGTGTAAATCTGAAGAAACAAAAAGGGAAAGCCTTTAATGCAACTCTCAGCGATGAGTTTGAGAAAGAAGAAGAAACTCCTGAGGAAGAAAAATTCCTGGACTTTGTGGCCCCACATGAAGAAAATGAGGATTCTCAGTCCTATTACTCTGAGAATAGTGAAGAAGAAGATATGCAGTTAGCCTATCAACTTCAACATGTAGAATTCCTAAAGCTGAGGGAGAAATACAAGTAGCAGGTACTAGAGCTAAACAACTTCAGGACTGAGAAGACCTCTATCTTAATAAAGATCAATGATTTAGAAGAGAGGCTTCTAGAGACACAGTTGCAACTGGAGAGAGTCTCAAACGAGAAGCTTATTCACATGCTCTCTTTTCAAAAGTGCCCAACCAACAAGATCAGACCCGGGTATGTTCCTCCTACTTTCGATACTATTTCTACCTCCCAGACTATTTTTGTGAAGTCGGTTATTCCCGAGTCTCCACCCTCCATCGTGGATAAAGTGAAAACTATTATGGATGGGGAAGTACCAGTCATCCCTTAGCCTCCGGCCAAGCTTCCTATCAGAAGAAAGCCTCCTACATGCCATCACTGTGGCGAGCTGGGGCATATCAAACCTAAATGCCCACTTCAGCAAGTTCAGAGGAAGAAAAAGTGGCAGGCTCCTAAAACTCCCATGTGTCACCAATGTGGAGTTAGCAGTCATATCAAACCTTGGTGTCCTCCAGCTAAACCACCCAGGCATCATAAATCTCCGCCCATAAAACATGTTCCAAGGAATTAGCAGCTGCAGAAGCCTAGTCAAGCAAGAAAGCCTACTTTGAAGGAACATCTTCCATCAGTTCTTTCATGCAAGATCTGATCAGATTTCTGGCACTACACCTAAAGAAGGAAGGGCAAGACAAAAAAATAGGACTTCCAACCCCCAAGGGGGAGCGGACCTACCCAGTAGGTGAGTTCACACATGCCTAGGATTTTGGTTCCTAAATCCTAGTGCATGACAGGTACACTTGCATAGCATTTTTATAGCATCATATGAAATCTTTGCATGTTGTTATGGAACCATCTTTTCTGTCCCTATATTCCCTTTTGTTTGTCTTGAGGAATTTCTAGAGGTATTAAATAAGGATGATAGAAAAAGCATGACGAGCGGCTGCTTTTATATCATGGTACTGTCAAACCTCTCTCCCTAAGGTCAGGTTTGTTTTTTTTTCTTTTCTTACATGTTTGTACTAGACAATCCTCTTTGTAATGAAGCATGTTTTTGTTTTTAAAATAAAAAAAAATATTAAAAAAAAGAAGGTTAAAGGATGCAGAGTTTTGTTGTTCCATTATATAGCTTCTAGATATCTTATGTATGTTTAACTGATGTCTTAGTTTTTGATGCATTTATTCTTTTGCCTTTATATAACTGAGAGTTTTTCTTGATATCTGCAAAGTTTCCTAGTAGCATCCATACTAGATAGTTGCTTTTCTCATGCGATGAAAAATGTCCACTGTCAAAGGCTCCTCTAAGGTATTTTTTTTCTCTCCTCTGACTTTTAGCTTCTGGAATTTTTAAATGAGAGATTTTTTTTTTTGCTAAGACCGTCAAACTGACCAACTCGCTAGTTGAACCTAGAACCCATAAATTCTGGCATTTTTTCTAGGTTGCAGCACCAAGTGATAAAAAGCATTCAACTGAATAAATATGGATAAATAAAAAGATCCACTGCTTATATGCTATAAATCTTTTCTTGACATTGTCTCTGTAGAAACAGTCAGTGACCAAATCATTGCGGAAATAGACAGTCACTAAAGGACGATGTAAAAGAAAATGTGCTGTAGCTTAGGAGGAGTGTATCAGATGAGGGTGGTTAGGCCCTAGTAAAATAAGATTTGACTTTTGACTGATCTAACATTGATTTTCTCTCTTCTCTAGAAAATTTGGGTGATTTAAGTCATGTAAGTGAAATTCATACCTTTTTGAGAAAGCCTTCACTCACACACGCATTGCTTGAGTTAAGTTTTATATTGAAAAATGTCTTTTTGCAGGGAAATTTTTGTGCTTATTGAATCTTAACTCTCAATTATATCCTGATACATTTTTGAAATGCTAATTGAACTAGGATATCAGTTTTATATACATGTATGTTCTGGAAATTATTTGGGAAATATTTTTCTGCTATTTTTCCTCTCTTTTTCAGATTTTTTTGTGTGAAGCGTCCGGATGATGGTTCTGGCTGTTCGAACGGTAAGGTTGATTCGTCCAGACGTTCCTTATCCTTATCCGGACGGGCGTGTTTTTGCGATCTCTTACGTGGCACTACGCCCGGATGTCACTTAAGTTCCGTCCAGATGGTGAACCCTGTAGGGTTATATCGCATTCCCCCGCGCCGCAGCCTTCTCATTTCGCTTTTTTGGTCCTCTTTGTCATCTTATGCGTTTTTTTTTTGTGCTTTTTATGCGTATTTCTCATGTACACATGTCATCTTTGCAATTTATCTCCACCCCAGGTATGTTTTTATACTCTTTTACTAATTTATTTTAAGTTTTTATGCTTAAAATAGTTTGTTTTTGGGTTTCTATTATTTTGAGTTTAATATGTATTATTGCTCAAAATTCTTTCTTATTTGGGCTGAGATTTTGCATATTTGGTTCTTTATATTGTTTGGGTTGTGTTTCTTGTTGTTGTAATTTCTAGGATAGTCCATTTTATAGCCGTTATAATGCCCAAATTTTTTTTGGACTAACAGGAATTAATGCTTTGATGGATTTGTTTCTGCGATTTTTTTTAGCCCAGAAATTATGTCTTCAGATGACTCTCCTCTCCGAGTCAGGCAAAGAATTGAAGAGTCAGTTGCTGATAGGTTGCACCGCATGCAATCGCAGCAGGTCCTATCAGAGCGGAATCTTCTCCGCGCAGATATGAGGGATCCTGTTCTACTCCCCATTGCTCAGATGCTTCTAGAGAACCAATGGGAGTACTTGTAAAATTGTGCTTGCCCGGCCTTTCCCAGACTGCTGCAAGAATTTTATGGCCACATGATCGTCATCCAGGATGATGACAGAGGGCTGATCATGCAGACTATGGTCAGAGGCCAGACAATTCTGATTGATCCCCAACTTATCAGTTCTATGATTGGGGTCCCTGTTCTACCAGTCTCAAGCGTTCCTTTCCCTGCTGGGGATGAGACACCCAGCATTGACTTTCTTGATGATTTTGTTGGGACGAGACCACAAAGAGAAGACAAGTCCCACTCCAAGATCAACATCGGTGCTTTTGCTCCTATGCACAGTGAGCTTACTCTCAAGAAGGCCACCCTTCTCTATGCCATTGTGATGCAGACTCCTTTTTTGCTTGTGCAAGCACATCTTGCACACTATGCTCGAGGTTCGAGATGAGAAGAACATGAGTCAGTCTTTTGGGTTGTTAGTATTTTGGCATCATTCTGTATTTGGACAAAATCACTTAAGTGTAAAGATGATGTAAACAGGGATTCCACTATTCAGAGTTTGCAAGTCAGAAGAATTCAAGTTCCTTGTTAGCCGTCCGGACGATCTTCCCATCCTGTCCGAACGCCCACCTGTCCATTGTTCCATCCGTCCTGACGATGTGTCTTACTGTCCAGACCGCCAAGACAGATCAACATCATCCGTCCGGACAACGTGATCATTCGGTCCGGACGCTATACTGTATCGAGAAGGTTCTATCCAGCTTGCATCCGTCCGGACGTTTCAGCAGCACGTCCGGACGCCTCTCAGTACTCGATCAGTTTCTGATTTCTTTCCAACTTCCAAGAAAGGGAAGATCAATCAACCGTCCGGACGATGTGGTATCCCGTCCGGACACGAGTCTCCTAAAGGCAAGAATCGTAATTCAAATATGACCGTCCAGATGTCTGACAGCTGTGGTCTGGACGCGCGTTCATCGAAGAAGGAAATTGCCGATTCGACTTCAACCGTCCGGACGACTACCTATCATGATCCGGACACGTACATTGTAGATATGGAAATTGCGTGTTGAAGAATTGCCGTCCGGACATTCATCCCCCATGGTCCGGACGCTCGAAAGCCTTAAGAGGAAATTACTTGCAGCGGACGTGCGATCGTCCAAACGATGTTCCATCCCTTCTGGACGAAGCTCTTAAACAGGAAAGATTTCCCAGCGAAATTTTCGGAAAATCTTGTCGCACAGTTGTCCGTCCGGACAACCCATGTCCACCGCCCGGACGGCGCCCAGGTATATTTTGCCTGACGCTCATTTGAGCCCCTAGCCTATAAATAGAGGCCCCTGGGCATTGAGAACTGCAAGAATTTGGTATTGAATTCCACAACTGCTTAGAGACGTGATATTTCCTCTGAAGCCCGTTTCAAGTGTGCTGTTGCTGTGCTACAACTGAAGTCTATCTTAGAGGTTGGCTTTAAGGTAAGGAGTTCCATTGAAGACCCCTTCAGGTAGGAGAACCTGGTTGGGAAGCGTTCGTGCTGGGTTACACATCAGAGATCAAGATACGACCACTGCATCGGGTATATGTGAGTGTTACTGTCTTGTATCTAGCTATGTCTTCTGAATAGTGAAATTCCTGGGTTTGGCTGCCCCTGAGTGGTTTTTCTCTTAACTGAGTTTCCACTTCGTCAACAAAAATCTGTGTGTCATTTATTTTTCGCTGTGCTTTAATTTCTGTTGACACTTATGCACACACTTTATTTTTAGAAGTCAATTTCGTTTTTCATTTGGTATCAGAGCAGGCACACCCCGTTGTAAGGATTTATTTCCTGAGTGTGATCCTCATCTCTTTGTGACTTCTATTTTTTTATTACAACTTTTATCATGGATTTCTCTCAGTTATCTGAAGAAAATCATGATATTGAGCTCTCTAAAGTTTTTGCAAAATTTGATAAACTTATTTCTCCAAAAGAGCTCAAAAAGGTGAAGCAAGAAAAAGAGTCATTGATTGTTCAGTTATCTGAATCAAATGCTTTAATTGACTCTTTGAGATCTGAGAATACCATGCTATTTAACATCATTGATACACTTGAGAATAAATTAAAAGAATTTGAGGATCTCTTGAAAAATTTCTCAAGTGATAATTTTAAAAGCATGATTTGTATTCATTCAGATATTTCTAACGAGCCTACTTCAATTGTTGATGATATGAGTACTTCTACTTCACATGCTTTTGATTCTGAAATAGATTCTATTGATATTAAGCATGTGATAGGTGATACAGCTTGTTTAGAAAATTCTTGCTTAACTAATCATGTGATGCCAAAATCCAAAGATACAAGTACACAAGCTCATGGTAAGTTTGTCCCTACTTGTCATAATTGTGGGAAGATTGGTCATATTAGGCCAAATTGTTATTTGTTGAAATCCCACAGGCCTTGGATTAAGCAGGATGCTCTGAGGAAAAGTGAAGTTGAAGATTCTTCCTTAGCAAAATATGTCCCTCCACATAGGAGACATATAAAAGGTAAGGGCAATGTCATTTGTAAGAATGCTAACCATAATTCTGTAGAGAATGTCAAGAAGCATTCAAACAAAAGAAGCTTGCCCACCTGTCATCACTGCGGCATCAACGGTCACATCCGATCCATATATCCACATCTCCAGGCTCAAAAGTCGAAGGTTCAAAAGGATCTTCCAGCAAGAGCTACATCAGGCATTCTACCTCCGACAGTACATCAGGCTCCACAGCATCAACAACAGTTTGTTCTTGCCAATCAAAGTGGCAAATCAAAGAAGAACAAACCAAGGCGCTACAAGAGAAAGCCGCAGAAGCCCACTAGCAACCATGGCTATGAAGGGTTGCTGAGACTGATGCAAGATATACTAAGGAGTATGGCCAATGGACATGACCAGCAAACCATCTACACGGGTTAAGCAGATATGGGTCAAGAAGGATGAGACCATTCACCCCTTGAGGGGGAGTGGACTCACCTAGTAAAGGTGAAGTCTCTCATGCCTAGGATTGTGGTTCCTAAATCCTAGTGCATGTCAGGAATGTTTGCATTGCATTGTCTATCTTGTCATATCTTATTCATGCCCTGCATTCTGTTTGAGGAACTGTTTATTTTATCCCCATATTTTCTCTTGTTATCTTGAGAAGCTTTTGCAGATATATTTTTGGGGATGACAGTTAAAAGCACGTCGGGCGGCTGCTTTTCTGTCTTGGTATTTCTAAACCTCTCTCCATGAAGATAGGTTTGGCTTTACCTTACATGCTGGGATTAGATGTCATTTCCTTTTCCATAAGCATGTCTTTGTTGTTTTTCTGTTTATTTGTTTTCAACAAAAAAAAAAAAATATTTTGGGGAGAAGATGTGGAATTTTATTTTTCTCTTGATTGCTTTTCAGATATTGCATGTGTTTTTGCCTGATATCTCAGTTCATTATGCATTGATTAACTATGCTTATATATGATTGAGAGTTTATGCATGATATCTGCTAAGTTTCCCTGTTGCATCTTAATGATAGATAGTTACTTTCCTCATGCGATGAAAATGTGCACTATCTAAGACTCCCATAATGTACATCTTTTCCTTCTTTGACTTTTTGCTTCTAGAAATTCTAGATAAGAGAAGAGGTTTTTGATAAGATGGCCAAATTGACGACATGCTAGTTGAACCTAGAACCTAAAAATTTTGGCACTTTCTCTAGATTGCAGCATCAAAAGAATCAAGCAGTAAATCATATGAATTTTGCGCTTTCATTGTTGATTCACTGCTTATGTGCTGAATTTCCAATATGCCTTTTCCTTCATGGTGCAAGTAAAATTTACCTTGTCCTTCATGGTACAAGTAAAACAATCAGGTGTTGCATCTTAGGGGGAGTGTATCAGATGAGGGTAGCTAGGCCTTAGTAAGATAAGGTTTGACTTTTGGCTGATCTTTCATTGATTTTCTTTCTTGTTTGAAAATCTGGTTGCTTTTTGTCATATCAGTGAATTTCATACCTTATTGAGAAAGTCTTCACACACACACGCATTGCATGAGTAGAATAATCTATTTAAAATTTCTATCTGCAGGGAAATTTGTACTTATTGAATACTTAACTCTCATTTATATCTTTGCATATTTTTGCAATGCTATTTGACTGTTTTATCAGTTGATTATACATGCATGTTCTAAAGCTAACTTTAGGGAAAAAAAATTTCTGTAAATTTTCCTCAAGTTTCAGATTTTCAGTGTGAAGCGTCCGGATGGACCTACTCTTACATCCGGACGAGCGCAGCCTTGCCATACGCTGTTCTAGCAGTAGCTGTCCGGATGGTTAAGTGACATGTCCAGACAGGATCTCTTCAGGTTTAAGACTTGCGTTCCTATCTTTGCCATACACACATCTTTGCATTTTTATTGATTTATCATGGCATATTGTGTGTTTCTTTTTTTCTCGTGGATTTCTCCCGAGATTTTGGCATTCTTTGCACATCTCTTCTCATCCCATGATCTTCATTGTGTTTTCCATTATTCTTTTAAGTTTTTGTGCTTTTAGAATATTGGAATATTTGTTCGGATATTTTCTTGAGATAGAGTGCATGGAAATTCTATTCTGTCTTGTGTTGGGTGGATATTGTTATATCTGTGCTATTTGGATTGCTATATTTGCTTGTGTAATTCATGCGCATCCAAATTGCAAGTTGTCATAATACCACATTCTTTTTGGAACTAACAAGAACTAATATTTCCTTATGGTGTTATGTTTGGATAGATTTCTGTTAAATCCTTTTAGGAATACGTTGTCCAGTAACTCTCAGCTCAATATATGATAGATGGATCCTTTGGAAAACTGACAGTGGTTGAAGTCGGATGTTCAAAATTTCCAAAGGTCTTGGGTTTTGAGATGAGCTTTTTCCCCAGCTCATGCAAAGCTTTCCGTAGCATTCCCTCATGTCTGCATCAGTCAAAGGTTCAGTGGTGAATCTCCTCATTATCTTGCAGACCAAATGCTTAAAGGATGTCAATCTGCGGATAATCAGTTTCAGGCTTTGCAAAATCAAGAGATTGAAGATTTTTCAGTCCATGGTTCTCGGCTTCCGGAGCTAAAAGCTGAAGTAGTACAAATCCAGCATTCACGGATTTCTCTTCGATACTTGATCAGCAGGATTTGGTACATGGAGGAATTATGTTCCTCTCTTTTGGGACACTTGCAGACTTTTCTCTATTTTCCTATTGTTTTGGATTTTAGAAAGTTTATGTTTGTGGATATTATTACTCTGTTTACCCTGGTCCTTCTGAGACCGTTAGGGGAAGTAATTGTTGTGTGGTTTTTCTCATTACTCTGTTTTACCCTTTGTCCCTTTGTGAAAAAAAGGGGGAGTAATTTTTATTTTGGACCGGGAATGTATTTCCAAACCGGTCAAGTGATTTTTGTCCCACAAGGGCCAAAGGGGGAGTTTGTTAGTATTTTGGCCTCATTCTATGTTTGGACAAAATCACTTAAGTGTAAAGATGCTATAAATAGGGATTCCACTATTCAGAGTCTGCAAGTCAGAAGAATTCAAATTCCCTGTCAACCGTCCGGACGATCGAGCCATCCTGTCCGGACGCCCATCTGTCCATTGTTCCATCCGTCCGGAAGACGTGTCTTACCGTCCGAACTGCCAAGTCAGATCAGTATCATTCGTCCGGACGAAATGATCATTCCATCTGGACGCTATACTGTATCGAGAAGGTTCTATCCAGCTTGCATCCGTCCGGACGTTTCAGCAGCACGTCCGGACGCCTCTCAGTACTCAATCAGTTTCTGATTTCTTTCCAAGTTCCAAGAAAGGGAAGATCAATCAACCGTCTGGACGATGTGGTATCCCGTCCAGACGCGAGTCTCCTTAAGGCAAGAATCGCAATTCAAATATGACCGTCTGGACGTCTGACAGCTGTGGTCCGGACGTGCGTTCATCAAAGAAGGAAATTGCCGATTCGACTTCAACCGTTCGGATGACTGCCTATCATGGTCCGGATGCGAGCATTGCAGATATGGAAATTGCGTGTTGAAGAATTGCCGTCCGGACGTTCATCCCCCTTGGTCCGGACGCTCGAAAGCCTTATAAGGAAATTACTTGCAGTGGACGTGCGACCGTTCGGACGATGTGCCATCTCGTCCAAACGAAGCTCTTAAACAGGAAAGATTTCACCGCGAAATTTTTGGAAAATCTTGTCGCACAGTTATTCGTCCAGACAGCCCATGTCTACCGTCCGGACGGCGCCCAGGTATATTTTGCCTGACGCTCATTTTAGCCCCTAGCCTATAAATAGAGGCCCCTGGGCATTGAGAACTGCAAGAATTCGGTATTGAATTCCACAATTGCTCAGAGACGTGATATTTCCTCTGAAGCCCGTTTCAAGTGTGTTGTTGCTGTGCTACAACTGAAGTCTATCTTAGAGGTTGGCTCTAAGGTAAGGAGTTCCATTGAAGACCCCTTCAGGTAGGAGAACCTGGTTGGGAAGCGTTCGTGTTGGGTTACACGTCAGAGATCAAGATACGACCACTGCATCAGGTATATGTGAGTGTTACTGTCTTGTATCTAGCTATGTCTTATGAATAGTGGAATTCCTGGGTTTGGCTGCCCCGGAGTGGTTTTTCTCTTATCTGAGTTTCCACTTCGTCAACAAAAATCTGTGTCATTTATTTTCCGCTGTGCTTTAATTTCTGTTGACACTTATGCACACAATTTATTTTTAGAAGTCAATTTCGTTTTTCATGGGTGTTGAATCACTCAAATCTGTCTGCAGGTCGTGACAGATATTTATGACTCTGATCCCAGATCATGGATTCCAGATCGTCTTGGCATTCAGACCCTCATGAAGTTGAATGCGCAGTTGTGGCATGAGGCTCAAGGCGGTGTTCCTCAACCTCCACCAGTTCCCCCACCAGCAGCTGCATCATCATCACAAGATGTGCCTCCTACATTTGATATAGAAGCTGCATTTACTCAGCTTATGTCATCCATGGGATCTCTCCAGCGTGAAGTTAATCTTATAGGAGAGCGTGTTGAATAGTGTTAGATTGACATCAGGCAGTGCTTGCATTATCATCACCCCAAGCACGATAATGAGGAATAATTTTTTTTTGAAAAATTTTAAATTTAGGCTGACATTTTGTGTAGTTATTAAAACACTTATGGTTTTAATTAATACTCTGTTTACCCTTTGTCATTGTGTGACAAAAAGGGAGAGTATTTTTTGGTTTATTTTGGTATTTAGATTGGGAATGTGTTTCAAAACCGGTCAAGTGTTTTTGTCCCAAAATGGCCAAAGTGGGAGTTTGTTAGTATTTTATATTGGCCACATTCTGGATAACCAAACACACTTTATGTAATGGTTGCAAATTAACAGGATGGTTGGTTTTCAATTCAAAATCTTCATGTACTCAGACAGTGTTCAAATCAAAGCATGTGACTGATCAAAAGCTTCTAGAAGATGTCCATGAAGAGTCCTTGCAAATTCCAACCCAAATCATCCGGTTCCTGTACAACCGTTCAGACGAGCCTTTGAAGACATCCTGACGCCCCGCAGTGTCCACCAGATTATGTTGAAGACGTTTGGATGACAGAGCAACACCTCCAGACGCTAGGTCAATCAATATTCAACACGGAGTTGGATTTCAGAAGTCAACACTGTTAGAGAGTCTTTGCAAGCTGTCCAGATGACGTGGCAACACGTCCGCACGCTGTCCAGCATTTCAAAATATTCCAGTGTTCCATTCGAACGCAGAAAGGAGTTATAGTGAAGATCGTCCGGATGCTCGGCCAAGCCGTCCGGACGTGGACCTGATAAGGAAAGAATTGCGCTCTTTCTGAAAGGATATCGCAGAAGACCGTCTGGACGTGACTAACTTCCATCCGGACGCTCGATAGCTATAGCTCGAATCTTAGCAATTTTAGATTTCCTGTAAGCCTATAAATAGAGGGCCCTAGGCTTGTAAATTGTAAAGAATTCAGTATTGAATTCTCTTAGCTTTGAGATGGTGTTTAGGGAGAATTGAAGATCCGCTAGCTCTCAAACCGCTGCAGGTGTGTGCTCAACAGTTCGTGTGAAGTCCATCTTAGGGGTCGGTCTTATGGTAAAGGAATCCATCAAAAACCCCTTCAAGTAGAAGATTTGGTTGGGAAGCGTTCACGATAGGCTTCATGTCAGAATTAAAGGTACGACTACTACATAAGGGTATGTGAGTACGAATGTCTTGTAACTAGCTTTGTTTTGGATAGTGGAGTTCCTCAGATAGGTTGACCCGGAGTGGTTTTTCTCTTCACAAAGTTTCCACTTCGTAAAAAATATCTTATCTTCTTTATATTCCTCATTTAAGATATTTTGTTGCACACAGACATACACACTTGGTTGTTAGAAGTCATTGTTTATTTTTCAAATGCGCTGCCCCAAAACAACTCCAACGGCATAATCTGATGCATCACACATGATCTCAAAAGGGGCACCCCAGCTAGGTGGCTGAATAATGGGTGTGGACGTCAGAATCTTCTTTAGGTCCCCAAATGCCTTCTTGCAATCCTCATCAAATATGAATGGGGCCTCCTTCACCAACAACTTGCATAAAGGCCTGGCGATCTTGCTGAAATCTTGGATGAATCGCCAGTAGAATCCTGCATAGCCAAGAAAAGAATGAACTTCCTTCACCATATGTCAGAAGGAAGATTGGAAATCAAATCCACCTTCTATTTGTCAACCTGAATCCCTCGATGAGAAATGATGTGCCCAAGCACAATACCTTGCTTCACCATAAAATGACATTTCTCCCAATTGAGCACCGGGTTCTTCTCCTTGCACTGCACCAAAACCAAAGTGAGTTGGTGTAGACACTCCTCAAATGATGAATCGAAGATGGAGAAGTCGTTCATGAATATCTCTAGGAAATGTTCTATCATATCAGAAACGATGTTGATTATGCACCGCTGAAAAGTAGCGGGTGCATTGCATAACCCAAAGGGCATGCGACGGTAGGCGAATGTCCTAAAATAAAAAGTGAAAGTTGTCTTCTCCTAATCTTCAGGGTCCACATGGACTTGGTTATATCCAGAATAACCATCCAAGAAACAATAGTACTCATGCCCTACCAAGCGCTCCACCATCTAATCAATAAATGGGAGTGGAAAATGATCCTTCTTGGTGGCGGTGTTTAACTTGCATTAGTCTATGCAAACTCTCCATCTTGACTAAATTCGAGTTCGCACCAACTCACCGTCCTTGTTTTGTACTATTGTCACTCCAGCCCACTTAGGGACAACATGAATCAGGCGCACCCACTTGCTATCAAAAATTGGATAGATGATACCTGCATCCAACAATTTAATCACTTCTCCTCTCACAACTTCCTGCATAGCTGGGTTGAGCCTCCTTTGAGGCTCCCTCGATGGTTTGGCGTCCTCCTCCAAATGTATCTTGTGCATCACCACCGAAGGGCTGATTCCCTTGATATCTTCAATGGTCCAGCTGATAGCTTCCTTGTGCTCTCTTAAGACATCCAATAACTTCTCCTCTTGAGCAGCAAGTAAATCTGAAGCTATAATCATAGGCAAAGTTTTTGCTGGACCTAAGAACTTATACTTAAGATTGTCTAGTAGGGGCTTAAGTTCTTTCTTGGGAGGATTAGGTACTGCTGCCTCCTCCTTCTTCTTGCTCTCCAAAGGAGCAAACTACAAAATGGCATCTGCTTGCTCAAGCAGCTCGTCCAAGTCCAAATCCTCTCCAAACTGAGCAAAACATGCCTTCAGGGGGTCCTCAATGCTTGATTCTTCGACAGCTTCCTCAACAATCTCCTCTATCAAGCATGCACTTCCGATCTCAACATTCTCCCTTGGCTGCTTGCATATATTAAAGGTATTCAGCTCCATCGTCATATTGCTGAAAGAGATCTTCATCACCCCCGTCCTACAATTGATCAGGGCATTAGCTGTAGCTAAGAATGGTCGCCCTAGGATTACCAGTATCTGAACTCCAACATTTTGAACCGGTTTTGTGTAAGCACTATGAAATCCATGGGGAAGTAAAACTTGTCAACCTTAATCAAAACATCCTCAATAATTCCCCGTGGTATCGTTACTAACCTGTCAGCCAACTGAAGTGTCATGGAGGTGGGCTTCAATTCTCCTAACCCCAATTGTAGGTAAACCGAATAAGGTAGGAGATTGATGCTTGCTCCAAGATCAAGGAAAGCCTTCTCAATTTGGCTGACTCCTATCATGTAAGAGATATTAGGACACCCAGGGTCCTTGTACTTGATGGGCAGCTTGCATTGAAGGATATAACTGACCTACTTGGTCAAACACACTTTCTTTTGGACATTGGTCTTTCTCTTAACAATGATAAAGTCCTTCAAGAACTTGGTATAAGATGGCACTTGCTGGATGGCATCCAAAAATGGGAATTTGATCTGAACTTGCTTGAACAGCTCCAAAATGTCCTCAAATTTCCCTCCTTTCTTCGGTGCCTACAATTTGTCTGGGTAAGGTGCTTAGGTACAAAAGATCTAGGAGGAATCTCAATAGTGGGAGTGGCTGTAGATGGCTCTGCATCTCTCTCCTTTGTGTTGCCACTCTCTTGCCCTTGAGGCACAGTAGGGTTCTTTTTAGAAAGAACCACTTGATTCTCCACTTGTCTCCCAGACCTCTGTGTGATTGTGGCTTGCACATGCTCCTACCCGTGCACAACATTAGACGAACTTCCCCCACTGAACTACAACTTAGGATTAGATACAGACTGACTGGGGAGCTTTCCCTTTTCTATCTCACCTAGGTGACTAGCACTCTGCCTTATCTGAGTCTCCATCTTGGCAATTGCTTGGGTGTTCACCATGGTAGCATTCTTCACGTCACTCATAGATTGGCCTGTGAGCTGCATGAAGGCCTTGAGAGTGTCCTCCAAAGTAAACTGTGAATAAAAGGCTGGGGCTTGAGTGGGTGCTTGGTACACAGGTGCTGGATGTGCTGGACGACCCTTATAGTGAACCGGTTGATGAAATCCCGGGGGGTATCGATTAATGGCATGATGAGGCCCCCGCCCCCCTTGATTCATGGGCTGGTTCAACTTCCACAAAAAATTGGGGTGGTTTGGCCACTCAGGATTGTAGGTCTCAGAGAAAGGTCCATTGGCTTGCTCCCTAAAATCATTGAAAGCGTTCACTTGTTCCATCAGAGACTCGGCAAAAGTCTGCAAAGATGGACAAGTCTGTGCTAGGTGCATAGGATTAGTGATGAGTGCCAAATATTGTGTATTTGAACCCCTTAATTTGCATGTGCTAAACCTTTAGCTTTGTTATTTTCTGATTTTTTTTTTTTGTTAGTTTTGGTGTTTTAATGTTTTGCAAATCATTGAGAGAAAATAACGATTTTTATGTGGAATTGCAAAGAAACGGAAAAGCAAGTAAATTCTGATTTGTTGGCTCGAGCACATCTCTACCCAAGACGCTCGAGCGAATTCCAAACGAAAAGAAAAATAAAAAGGAAGAAGGTATTTTGTAGAAGACCAAAAATAAATGAAAGAAGAAGATAAAGAAATTGAAGAAAGCCAACGTGCGTGGGACCAAATAACAAAAAAAAGAAAAAAAAAAAGAAAAGAAGAAAAGAAAAGTGGGAAAAGAAAAAGAAGGAAGTGAGGGTAGACGCTTCATTTTTGGTCTTTCGTTTCTAACCCTAGTAGCAACATATAAAAAGGGAGCTTTTCTTTTGTAAAAAGGAGAGTGCATGTGGAGAGGTGCAAGCCTGCAGCCTCCAACTGAGAGTCTTCATCTTTGGATGTTTTATTTTTCTTCATAAGACTTTTAATTTTCTTATGTTCTTATGTTCTTAATAAAAGTCTAGCATTTTATTTTTATTCATGAGAGGTTAAAACCTCAACTAAGGTTGAAGATGAAGCCTCACCATTGATTAGATTTTGTATTTTCATATTTTGTTCGTATAATCTGAATGTATGCTCATTTCAATTCAATTAAAAGTGAAAAATAAATGACTTCTAATTTACCCTGTGTGTGTGCACAATGTGTAACAAAATATTGTAAATACGGAATTTAAAGAACAAAAATATTTTGCTAACAAAGTGAAAACTCAATTAAGAGAAAAACCACTCCGGGGCAGCCAAACCCAGGAAATCCACTATCAGAAAACAAAGCTAGTACATAGACAGTAACACTCACATACCCGATGTAGCAATTGTATCTTGCACTCTGACATGTAATCCAACTTGAACGCCTCCCAACCAAGTCTCCTACTTGAAGGGGTCTTCTATGGATTCCTTTACCTTAGGGTTCCTCCCTAAGATAAATTTCAACACGAGCAAAGTAATCATACAATGGGAACCCTTAGAGAGCTAGCAGATCTTCACAATGTCTACCTAAACACCTTCTTTAAGTACAGAAGAATTCAACACTGAATTCATGAATTTTACATGCCTAGAGGCCTCTATTTATAGGCTATAGAAGGCCTAAATCGACACTGATTCGGTTTTCTCTAGGCGGCGTCCGGACGCAAGCTTAGGCCATCTGGACGAACAACTGTGCAATTGCCTTTCCATAATGTGCTTCATGCTCTCCATATTATGGTCGCGTCCGGACGGTGTTCCCCTAGCCTTTGGATGGTTGCACTTCTACTGCACGTAAATACCATAATAAGGATCGCGTCCGGACGGTGTTGCCCTGACGTCCGGACAGTTACAATTCTTCTCCACGTCTTGCCTTATCAAGGATAGCATTCGGACGGTGTTGTCCTATCATCCGAACAGATGCAGTTGTCTTCCCATATATGTGTCTGTGAAGGATATCCGATTACTTGTTGAACTCTGATGAGCGTCCGAACGTACGTATTGCCATGACCTCCGAACGGATGCAACCTTAAACTGTTCGAATCTTCTAGACACTGATGGGCGTCTGGACGGTATGGCCACGTCGTTCATACGGATGTTGTTGACTGACGAGCGTCTAGACATTTTATTGGGCCGTCTGGACGGAAACAAAGGATCAGACTTTTCTGAGTTGGAATTTGCATAGAATCTTCTTTGAACACTAAAATAGCCTTCTTGTAGCCTGTGATACTAGAACTTGTCATAATAAGGCTCTTTCCATCTTAGAGACATAAACTCTAAATGCTTTGAAGATTCTGGAATATACGGCATCCCTGTGAAAGTAGTAACATTACATGATAGTGATTTTGTCAACAGAATCCAGCCAATCAAAAACTAACAAAAAGATTAAAACTCTTTTAATTGATTGTTTTGATTAATATATGTGCAAACATTTGATATTCAATGTGTTTCATCCAAAGGATACATTGAATCTTTTGATTTAATTTGGATATCTATTGTGATTTGTTTCTCAAAACGGATACATTAGATGGTTTTGAATTAAATTTGATATTCATTGTGATTTGTGGAAAGGATGGATTCATTGAATTTTTCAATAGGTAATTTTATGAAAATTAGAACATACATAGAATTTTATTGCAAACATGAGAATATGAGCTTTGAATTGGTGAGTATGAGTTTTGAAACCATAGTGCTTTTTAACTATTGTTTTTAATTCAGATTTATTTAGTTTATTATTTTTGCATGACAAAATCCCAAAAATTTAGAACTAGGTTAAGATAGAATTGGTTTAAATAGAAATTAATTTTCACAATACAATTCCCTGTGGATTCGACCTTGCACTTGCACATACACTATATTGCAAACGATTCGTGCGCTTGCGAGTAATTTAAAACTCACAACAAGTTTTTGGCGCCATTGCAGGGGAGTTGTTGATTTGTGAAAATTGATTTTATTTTTCTACTAGTTTAGGTAGATTTTTGTTTATGTTACTATTTCATACACTTTTTGTTTTTGTTTTTGTTTTGTTTTTTTATTTTTTTATTTATTTTTTTTTATTTTGTTTTTTCTATTTTATGATCTTAAAAAAAAAAAAAAAAAAAAAGAGTTTCTGTTATTGTTTTACAGCTTTGGTGAGATAATCCACAGAATTGTGCTCAAGCGCATCAATGCAAAGGCACCATCTGTGGCAGATCAGTAGATGAAACTTTGTCAAAAATTTATTTTTGGTCAATTTTGTGAGTTTTTAAGTTTTAGTTTTTATTTTTGGTATTTTTGTTTTGTTTTATGCTTCTGTGTTAGTTTTCATTTTTGATTTTATATTATTTATTTTTGTTTATTTTATCTTCTTAAAAAAAAAAAAGAACCAAAAAGAAAAAAAATTGGTTCCATTTATTTTATTTGTTTTTACTTTATTGTCTAAAAATTCTGCAATTTCCTTTTTGGTTTGTTTTTGTTTTTACGTTATCTTTTGTTTGTTTTTCTTCTTTTCTTTTCTTTTATTTTTTATTTATTTTATCTTCATTTTTTAAAAAAAAAAAACAAAAGAAAAAAGGAATGGTTCATGTTTTAGGTGGGATATTTGTATGCTAACCAGTGAAGGTGAAACATGAATTGTTACCCATATAGACCATGTTCATATTGCTCCAATCCTTATCATAGTTCTAGTAATTGTCCAACCTGGGGACAATTTTGCAATTTTTCACATGAGCGAATGAACATCAATGTCTCAAACCCAGGGTTTGAATCCAATTCAAATTTTTACAACCCAGACTGAAGTAACCATCTTGATTTCATGTGGCAAGCTCAAGCCATGGGAAATTGTGCTCCACAATTTTATGAACTGCACCATCCTGAATAACCGCGGTTTGAAAACCAAGTCTTTCATCCTTCATCATATGATCTTCTTCCTTAAAAATCTTCATTGGAAGACACACTGAAGGAATTTATGAAAATAATTGGTCAATCCACCATTCAAGTGCCACAACCAGAGTCATCATTGGAAGACACTCTCAAGGCCTTCATGCATCTCACAGGCCAATCTTTTAGTGACATGAAGAATGCCACTATGGCCAACACTTCAGTGATTGAAAGGTTGGAATGACAACTTGATTGTCTGGTTGATGAGTTAAACAGAATGGGGGAAGAAGAGCTTCAGAGTCAGTTGATGGCTGAAAGCCACTACATGATTGATGAAGATGATTCCAGCAATCCCCATTAATAGCATGTCCTAGCCACCACCACACTTGGGAGTGAAGAAGTTGTTGAGGTGATTGTTAATGACCTAAGTCTGGAAAATCCTTTGGAAGAGAGCTTTACTCAATGTGAATTTGATCTGGACCTTGACATAATAAGTGAGCAAGATGAGGCCTTATTGGATTCCATTCTTGAGATACGACTTGAAAATGGGGAAACCACTGAGTTATCATTCGCTAACATATCTTCATTAGCAATTGTGGAGGAAGAGAAAGAAGAGCACTTGGAGTCTGTTGAGCACATAAAGTAAATTGAGCCCCCGTTAACTTTAAATTTTTCCAATGATAAGGAAGTGAGTACTGAAGCTCATTCCTTCATCATTATCCCACTTGAGACACTTCATGAGCCATAAGCTTTAGTTCTTCAATGCCTCAAGGAGACATCTTATGATAAACTTGTTAACGATCTATGCACACAAGGTCACAAATCTAGGAACCATCTTTCGAAGAAGATCCTTCGAGACAAGCAAGTAGGCTACTAGAGATGGCAAAACATTCTTCTAGAGGACTATCAAATTCTAAAAAAGAAAGGGTGGAAGGAATTGGTTGGAAATCCAAATGATTAGGGAAGGCACTGTAAAATTTCTTTTCCATTTTACTTTCCATACATTTTTTTCTCCTTTTTCATTTTATTTCTTGTCATTTTATTTTTGTTTCTGACATCAATTAATCTTTTGATGATTGTTTCTATGTGAAAAGATTGCTGTTAGTTTTGCTAGCAGGTGTTTTAGTGTTTAAGTTTGGGGGACGCCTTGACCTTTTTCACACTCGGATTTTCCTTCCCTTCTAGTAATGTATTTCTACACTACACATGGAGGACAATGTGTAATTCAAGTTTGGGGGTATGGAAAAACACTTTGTTTGTTTGTTTCTTTTGCTATTTTTATTTTGTCTTTTTGTTCTAGAAAATTTTGAAAGAAAAATTTAAAATATTGTGCTACGTTGTTGATTGAGCGTGATTACATCGCAATTGTGGTTTGTATGTCATTGGTTTGTTTAACATGTTGAACACTATATGTCATTAGAAATTTGAATCTTTTGACTCATCTTTTGGATTAGAGAGACTTTACTTGTTTGAATTATTTATCATAAGCACATTAGCATAGGGTCTGTGAGGTATGAGATTTGAATTGAAGAATGTGTGTCTTGAGATCCGTAGGATGATTTGTTAATGAAACCTTGGCTTTAAAAAAAAAAAAGAAAAAAGAAATATCTTCTGTTTGAGTTCTCATTGAGTAACTGGACATCTTGCCTTACTAAGCATTGAATGTTTGAGTAAAAAATGAGAAATTCAAGTTGGTTGATTGTATGGCTAGTTGAGCTTTGTTGTCTTTTTGACTTGAGTAATTAAGCCCTTAAGGATGTTTCTACATCTAATACCCTAAAACCATCTGGTTTAGGAGTGACTGGCCCAACACTCGTTACATAGGTCAATTAGAAAGCTTAGGGAGTCAGGCATTGCACAGCCCACAAAAAAAAAAAAAGCACATTTTGATTTAAGCCTAGGTTGTTTTTATCTAATAGAATTCCTATAAATTTTGGGGTACACAAACTTTGAGAAAAATTGAAAACTCATGAGCCTATGTTAATCTCACTTTGCATTTATTGGAGCTTGAGTTGTCTCAATTTTCCAGCCACAAGTTGAATGATTTGTGATGTCCTGATGTGATTGTGGTGTTCACCATATTAAACCTACTCATGATGTATGAACCATGTGTTTGTGTGGAAATCTTCGTTTGTCAACAACATAGTGCTTTAAAATGTTTGTGGGTATCATTTTTGGCAAACCCTCACTAGACTTCACTCTTCCTCCAGGGAGTCCTAGGGGTTTAAAAGGCTTTGTTAGTTTTTGTGTTGGCTGCATTCTGTTGGACACAATCACTTTTATGTAATGTTGCTGTTTTCACAGGGATGCTACTTTATCTAGAGTCTACTCTTCAGCTATGTTCTTCAAGAAGATACTGTGAAGTTTTTAAGGAAGTTTATTTCGGTTCCCTGTCAGCCGTCCGGACAACGTGGTATTCCGTCCTGACGCTCATCAGTCAGCAACATCTGTCCGGACGATAAGATCTTTCCGTCCGGATGCCCATCAGTATCTAGAAGCTTCGAACAGTTCAAGGTTGCATCCGTCCGGACGTAATGGCAAATCGTCCGACGCTCTTTAGAGTTCGAGAAGATCCCAGTGTTCCAGTGCATCCGTCCGGACGACGTGGTTATACCGTCCGGATGCCATTCAGTGTTTGACAAGCATTAGGGTTTCTGCCTCAAGACATAGTTGTAGGAAGATGGCTGCAACCGTCCAGACGATGTGTGATCCCGTCCGGACGATGTTCTCTATAACGCAAGACATTCATACAAAGTTTAACCGTCCAGACGGCAGTCTTCATGGTCCAGACTATCAAGCTTCATATATGGAAATTGCGTGCACTAGTTCAACCATTTGAACATCAACCTTTAGGGTCCGAACGCTCAAAGCCTTATTATGGTAATTTCGTGCAGCCAAAGTACAACCGTCCAGACATGGCCTTGTTATGGAAGCTTTCAGTGCTACTTTGGAAAGGCGGTTGCAGTTGATCGTCCGGACGCTCGGTCAAGCCGTTCGGACACCCTCCGGTATTTTGATCATAACGTTTTACTCAAATATCGGATTGGGACGAAATTGGTGTCGTTAAAAAGCTAACGAAAAATGCTGTAAATTGACAATCTGGACGGCCAATTGAAGCATCTGGATGGCCACCGTCCGGACAGAAACATCAGGTATCTGGACAGCCCTGTGAAAATTCTAGAATTACTTTCCGGACAAGGAAAAAGTTGCCCGTCTGGACAGCCAAGGCTCCCTTCCAAACACGCGTGCCTCAGACTCCATTTTTGACTCAATTTAGGCCTTCTAAAGCCTATAAATAAGGGGTTCTAGGCATGCATTCAACATAGAATTCAGTAGTGAATTCCTTACAGCTTAGAGAGGGTGTTTAGGGAGATATTGAAGATCTGCTAGCTCTCTAGCTTTTTCCAGTGTGTGATTTTATCAGCTATGAAGTCTATCGTAGGGGTTGGCCCTAAGGTAAAGGATTCCATTAAAGACCCCTTCAGGTAGGAGACCTGGTTGGAACATGTTCGTGTTAGGCTACATGTTAGAGTGCAAGGTACGACCATTGCATTAGGTGTATGTGAGTGCTACTACTTTGTAACTAGCTTTGTCTTTTGAATAGTGGATATCCTGGGTTTGGCTGCCCCGGAGTGGTTTTTCTCTTAATTGAGTTTTCACTTCGTCAACAAAATATTTGTCTCCTTTAATTTCCGCATTTAAAATTTTGTTGCACACTGTTCACACACACTTGCTTTGTGTTCATTAGAAGTCCAATATTTTTTGAATTGGTATTAGAGCTTGGAACACTCTGTTTTGGATTTATTTCCTAAGTGTAATCCTCATCTCTTGTGACTTCTATTTTTTGATTACACCTTTTATCATGGATTTCTCTCAGTTATCTGAAGAAAATTATGATATTGAGCTTTCTAAAGTTTTTGCTAAAATAGATAAAACTGTTTCTCCAAAAGAGCTCAAAAAGCTGAAATAAGAAAAAGAGTCTTTGATTGACTCTTTGAGATCTGAGAATACCATGCTATATGACATCATTGATACACTTAAGAATAAATTAAAAAAATTTGAAGATCTCTTGAAAAAATTCTCAAGTGATAATTTGAAAATTATGCTTTGTATTCATTCAGACATTTCTAACAAGCCTGCTATAATTGTTGATGATGCTTCTGATTTTGAATTAGATTCTGTTGATATTAAGCCTGTGATAGTAGATGCAGCTTGTTTTGAAAATTCTTGCTTGAATAATTGTGTGAAGCCAAAGTCCAAGGAATCAGGAACACAAGGTAAGTTTGTTCCTACTTGTCATAATTGTGTGAAGATTGGTCATATTAGGCCAAATTGTTATTTGTTGAGATCCCACAGGCCTTGGATTAAGCAGGATGCTTTGAGGAAAACTGAAGTTGAAGATTCTTCCTCATCAAAATATGTCCCTCCGCATAGGAGACATATAAAAGGTAAGGGCAATGTTATTTGTAAGAATGCTAACTATAATTCTGCAGAGAATGTCAAGAAGCATTCAAACAAAAGAAGCTTGCCTACCTGTCATCACTGTCCCATCACCGGTCATATTCGATCTAAATGTCCACAACTATAGAAGTTGAAGGTTCAGAGGAAGCTGCCAACAAGAGCTACATCAGGCACTCTACCTCCTACGGCACTTCAGGCTCCACGGTATCAGCAACAGTTTGTTCCTGCCTATCAGAGTGGCAAATCAAAGAAGAACAAATCAAGGCACTACAAGAGAAAGTCGCAAAAGCCCATTAGCTACCATGACTATGAAGGGTTTCTGAGTCTGATGCAAGGTATGCTAAGGAGTATGGCCAACATGGACATGACCCGCAAACCATCTCTACGGGTTAAGCATGTATGGGTCAAAAAGGATGAGGCCATTCACCCCTTGAAGGGGAGTTGACTCACCTAGTAGGTGATGTCTCCCATGCCTAGGATTTTGGTTCCTAAATCTTAGTGCATGTCAAATATTTGTGGATAACAGTTAAAGCACATCGGGCAGCTGCTTTTCTGTCTTGGTATTTCTAAACTTCTCTCCATGAGGACAGGTTTGGTTTTACAACACATGCTGGGATTAGATGTCATTTCCTTTTCCATAAGCATGTCTTTGTTGTTTTTCCGTTTATTGGTTTTCAACAACAAAAAAAAAGGAGGGGGGGGGGGGGGGGGGGGAAGAAGATGCGGAATTTTATTTTTTCTTTTGATAGCTTTTCAGATATTGTATGTGTTTTTGCCTGATATCTCAGTTCATTGTACATTGATTAAATATGCTTATATATGATTGAGAGTTTATGCATGATATCTGCTAAGTTTTCCTGTGGCATCTTAATAATAGATAGTTACTTTCCTCATGCGATGAAAATGTGCACTATCCAAGGCTCCCCTAAGGTACATCTTTTCCTCTCCGACCTTTTACTTCTCGCATTCTCTCTAGATTGCAGCACCGCTAGAATCAACCAGTAACTCTTCAGGTTTCTGTGCTATATGCTTACATTCACTGCTTCTGTGCTGAAATAAGCCTTGTCCTTCATGGTGCAAGTAAAATTTTACCTTGTCCTTCATGGTACAAGTAAAACAATTAAGTGCTGCATCTTAGGGAGAGTGTATCAGATGAGGGTGGCTAGGCCCTAGTAATTAATAAGGTTTGACTTTTGGCTGATCTTTCATTGATTTTCTCTCTTGTTTGGAAAATCTGGTTGCTTTTTGTCATATCGGTGAATTTCATACATTATTGAGAAAGTCTTCACACACACACGCATTGCATGAGTTGAGTAATCTATTTAAAATTTCTATATGCAAGGAAATTTGGGCTTATTGAATACTTAACTCTCATTTATATCTTTGCATATTTTTGCAATGCTATTTGATTGTTTTATCAGTTGATTATACATGTGTGTTCTGAAGCTAACTTTTGGGAAAAATATTTTTCTGCAAATTTTTCTCCAGTTTCAGATTTTTAGTGTGAATCGTTCGGACAGACCTTTTCTTACATCCGGACAAGAGCAGTCTTACTGTACGCTGTCCTAGCAGTAGCCATTCGGACGGTTAAGTGACATGTCCAGATGGGATCTCTACAGGTTTAAGACTTGCGTCTCTTTTTCTGCCACACACGCATCTTTGCATTTTTATTGATTTATCATGGCTTGTTGTTTTTTTTTTCTCATGGATTTCTCCCGAAATGTTGGCATTCTTTGCACATCTCTTCTCATGCAATGATCTTCATTGTGTCTTCCATTATTCTTTTAAGTTTTTGTGCTTTTAGAATATTGGAATATTTGTTGGGATATTTTTTTGAGATAGTGTGCATGAAAATCCTATTATGTCTGTGTGTTGGGTTGATATTGATATATCTTGGTCATTTGGATTGCGATTGTAATGCCTAGTAATTTCAAGCTCTTAAGAAATCATTGATATTGTTGAGGAGACAATATCCACATTTTTTATAAGCAAACCTAAAGTTGTTTTGAAAACTTAAAAGATCAAAACCTAAAAACCCTTAAAAACCTAAAAGTAACATTTAAGCTTTAAATATTGATTGAACCGAAAATAGGTCAAACAGACTCAGATTTAGTTAATTCAAAGACCGTGGTGCTCACAATAGAAATATCTATCACATGGTAAAATTTTGTGAAAAGTCCACATGTTGACTTTTTGGATTTGTAGTTGACTATTTAGGTGCCAGGTGGCACTTTTGGTTAACCTTTGACCTTTAAATTTAGGCTTGATAAAAATGTTTTTATGGCTTATGATTACTCAATATAGTATATATATAGTTTATACTTGAATCCTGTGAAGTCAGAATTCAATTTAGTAACAGTTGACTTTTTTATCCAAAACCGGTGCTTAAATAACCTAACTGTCGATATTAAACGAAAAACTGTCAAAGAAAAATATCTCCATGCTTGTAGAAACATTTATGTATAAAAAACAAGAGTAATGATGAAAGGATAGAATATCTCAAGAGTAATCATGACAAGAAAGAAAAATCAATAAAGCAAGTGTGAACGCAGAAAGTGGTTTAAAGATATTTTGGCTTTATAGACAGAAACTTTGACTTGACCAGAACTAAGTCAAAACGAACTCGAAATGAGTCAAACCAAAAAGAGAAAGTGTTTGTATTAAAGTCCTTTTGCTACCCTCAAAATTTCATGTCAATCAGAGTACATTTAACCATCGAAATAATTCTCGGTGTAATCTGCCGTACCTTTGGACGAAAAATCCTAAAATACAAATAGGTAATACAGTAAGGACTTGCTTGCAAGATATTATCCAATAACGTAATTATTTTATTGCATTTGCACCTCAATACCCCTACTTTCCTTCTATAAATAAGCATGCAAGACTCTTTGTTTTTCTACACAAATCATAGACAACTTTCATCAAAGCTTGTACTTTAGTTTTCTCTCCCTCTTTCTCTCCTTCTACCACACGGCCACCTTGGTGTTCTTGAAGGTTTTTCTCTCCAAATCAACTTGGTAAGTGATCTTGATGCATGGATTTACTTCTTGAATATTCCTAAGGAAGTGTTTAATTCACTTATGCTATATCGAGTCCAAAAACTGAAATGATATAGTTTGAACGTGAAACTTTCAAAGGAATATCTTATGAACAACTTGGCATCTCCTTCTTACTATTTGATTTCATTACTTGTTTTTATGAATTGTTTAAAGACCCAATAAGCTTAAGAGATAAAAGAATTAAAGTAAGAAGTAATATAAACTGCTTTTTCATTTTATTGTCCTCATGGCTTCATGAGTTGATTGTATTTATATTTCCTTTTACATTTCATTGTCCTCATGACTGATCTTATGACTTCCATGAGTTGATTGTATTTATATTTCGTATTTGTTAGTATTTTGGCCTCGTTCTGTGATTGGACAAAAATCACTTAAGTGTAAAGGTGTTGTAAACAGGGATTCCACTATTCAGAGTCTGCAAGTCAGAAGAATTCAAGTTCCCTGTCAGCCGTCCGGACGATCGAGCCATCCTGTCCGTCTGGACGAAGTGTTCATTCCGTCCGGACCCCATACTGTATCAAGAAGTTTCTGTGCCAGCTTGCATCCGTCCGGACGTTTCAGCATCACGTCTGGACGCCTCCCAGTACTCAATCAGTTTCTGATTTCTTTCAAAGTTCCAAGAAAGGGAAGATCAATCAACATTCCGGACGATGTGGTATCCAGTCCGGACGCGCGTCTCCTTAAGGCAAGAATCACAATTCAAAAATGACCGTTCGGATGTCTGACAGCTGTGGTCCGGACGTACGTGCATCAAAGAAGGAAATTGCCGATTCGACTTCAACCGTCCAGACGACTGCCTATTATGGTCCGAATGCGTGCATTGCATATATGGAAATTGCATGTTGAAGAATAGCCGTCCGGACGCTCATCCCCCATGGTCCGGACGCTCTAGTGCCTTATAAGGAAATTACTTGCAGCGGACGTGCGACCGTCCGGACGATGTGCCATACCGTCCAGACGAGGCCTTTAAACAGGAAAGATTTCCCCGCAAAATTTTCGGAAAATCTTGTCGTACAGTTGTTCGTCCGGATGGCCCATGTCCACCGTCCGGACGGCGCCCGGGTATATTTTGCCTGACGCTCATTTGAGCCCCCAGCCTATAAATAGAGGCCCCTGGGCATTGAGAAATGCAAGAATTCGGTGTGAATTCCATTAGAGCTCAGAGGAGTCATCAATCCCTCTGATGCCGTTTTACAAGTGTGCTGTGCTATAAACCGAAGTCTATCTTAGAGGTCGGCTCTAAGGTAAGGAGTTCCATTGAAGACCCCTTCAGGTAGGAGAACCTGGTTGGGAAGCGTTCGTGTTGGGTTACACGTCAGAGATCAAGGTACGACCACTGCATCGGTACATGTGAGTGTTACTGTCTTGTATCTAGCTATGTCTTCTGAATAGTGGAATTCCTGGGTTTGGCTGCCCCGGAGTGGTTTTTCTCTTAACTGAGTTTCCACTTCGTCAACAAAAATCTGTGTGTCATTTACTTTCCGCTGTGCTTTAATTTTTGTTGACACCTATGCACACACTTTATTTTTAGAAGTCAATTTCGTTTTTCTGTATTTAAATTTCATTGTCCTCATGACTGATCTTATGACTTCCATGAGTTGATCGTATTTATATTTCGTACTTATATTTCATTGTCCTCATGACTGATCTATGACTTTCATGAGTGGATCGTATTTACTCTAATTGTCCTTATGATATATTTTAATCCTTCAAGTTCATATTTGGTGGTATTTGTCATATAGCCTCGTCATCAAATTATGAACCAAGGTTTTAAGATTATCATAAGTGAGCGTCTCAAATATAATGAAATGATGGATAATAATAAATATAGAGAGTTGAGGATCCATAAACAATGATTTGTTTGATAGATAATTGATTTATATATTATTGTATGGATGGATTTTTATGTAGAAAAGAAGTCTAAGGACTACACGGGGAAGAGTGTAAGTATGGATGTACTTACTGAGGAGTGATTCTATGTTTCATTAGAACTGTGTAGTGTGTGTTTATTGCATGTGGTTGTTCATGCATTGCATGTTGTGTCCAATTAATATAACGGCTGATGAGATAGCCATCAACAAGCTGATGTAGTAGCAAGTGGAAGGAAGGCTAGTTAGTGGACCCAGGGGGTTCATAGTGACCCAGGGTGAGTCCAAAGTCCTAATATATAACTAATGCTGGGATCGGTAGGATTCCAGTGCAAACAGGTAAGACTTTAAGTGTGAGGCAAAGGACATGAACGGGTTTGGATACCTAAGAACGAGAGGTCTGAAGAAAGATGATCATAAAACACCAAACTAAATGGTTACTACGATGCACATTCATACAACCTTTGCATTTGCATTATTTATGAACTGTTATTAATCTGATGGTAACTTAGATATGAAAATGGATGACTCACTTGTTTGTCTATGTAAATATGATAACGTCATATTTGAATAGTTACTAATGCAGATCTGGAGAACGAAGGCATGGACCCATATGCTAGTTTTGATGGTTTTGAAACCATCAACGAACTATTATATGCTAGTTTAGAAATTACTAGTTGTGCTTATATGTGTTTTGTTTTAGGGCATGTAAATATTTATAACGATGTCATGTTTGGCATGTTTTAAGTTATATGCTTATGTGCCGTGTGTGGTACTAATTTTGATGCACCTAGTGTGCATATAGTATGTAAAGATAGACCTAAGTAACTTTTAATAAACGTATCGAGGTATTTCAGTCAGCTCTAAATGTGTTATGCTATCAATTCCTAAGGCTTTAGAAGAAAAAAATATATTCCGCTGCGAGAGTTTATCTCTGATGTAGTAATGTCATGTGGAAACCGGAGGTTTCTACTTACGAATTTGCAGGCTCAAATTCGGGTCTTTACAATATGGTATCAAAGCAGTTCGCTCCGGTGACAATCGTAATTGACCTTCCTAGAAACTAGGGCATAACCATGAGCTACTTGTAATAAACGATTTTATAAATCACATAAAAGATTTTGTTTGAATATTGTAATGTTGAATTAGGAATAATAGTAAATAAATAATTTTAGAACTGTAGAAGCGTCAGTTTTGTTTAATATGCTATGTACCCTAAGTAAAATAAAAACTTTTGTGTGTAATATGTCTTTGTAAGTATTAGAGAATGGTAAGCTTATAAAGCTAATCAATATGTATCTATGTGATTAAATGTATTGTGTAGTATTTAAGTTAATTATTATTTTGGTGATTAACTTGATGCGATGACAGAATTATGGCACCTCGATGTTACCCCGATCGTAACGAAAACTACGGAAACCATCGTCATGGCAACCGTGATGACGAATTCCCACCGCCACCTCCACCACTTAATGATGGAGTGAATCCGGCCTTAGCTCAATTTATGGCTGAAACTACTAGGCAGTTTGCCGAAGTAGTGGCAAGAATTCCACAGCCTACCGGCCGATTGGAACAGGTAGGTTGCTCTCTACGCAATTTTGCTAGCCAGCAATTTCGTCTATTTGATGGAACACAGGGACCGTTAGTAGCTGAAGCCTGGATTACTGATATCCAGCTATTGCATGAGACACTGGGCTGTACTGATGAGCAAAAGGTTAGGTATACAGGACTAAGGATAACTGATGAAGCTACTAGATGGTGGAAGTCTAAGAAAGAACTCTTAGGAATAGAGTTGGGACGTGGAGTTGCTATCCCTTGGGATAGGTTTGTAGAAGAATTCAATGGGCGCTTCTTTCTGAGGGCACAAAGGCAGATGCGGGCCATCGAATTCCAGAATTCGGTACAAGGCGCTATGACGGTAAAGCAATATTCCTCTAGGTTTATTGAACTAGCAAGATTTGGCCTCAACCTAATCCCGGATGAAGAATCAAAGGTAGAACGTTTCGAAAATGGCCTTAATCCTCGTATTAAGGAAAGAGTCATGTGCCACGAAATTAGAAACTTTGTCAAACTGGTCGGTATAGCATTAGTTGCCGAAAGAGGAATGCACGAATCATCCGCTGCTTACGAACTGAAGAGGCGAGCAGTGTCGCAGGTGACATACCCATCAAGGCGACCTGCCCAAGCGAGGGTGTATACCTTTAACTCCGGTTGAGGTAGACGAAGAAGAAGAACAAGGTGTTAACGATGTTGTGAGAGGTACCATCTTTTTGTTTGGTATCCTTGCGTGTACTCTTTTTGATTCAGGAGCTACACATTCGTTCATTTCTGAAGCATACATTAAATTATGTCACGTTAGCACACAACCTTTAGTACAAAATCTTACGGTTAAAACCCCTAGTGGAAAGAAAGTCGTATGTGATAAAATGGTAGAGAATTGTCCAATCAATATAAAAGGAAAGAACCTACCCATCAATCTATCAGTGTTTAAATTTCTAGGATATGATGTAATCCTAGGCATGGACTGGTTATCAAAGTATTATGCGAGCATAAATTGTAGAGAGAAGGTAGTCGTCTTTCAATTACCCGGTGTTGAAAGATTTAAATTCAACGGATCTTGTACGCAAGCCACTCCGTTGCTACTTTCCGCAATACAAGCTACAAGGAATATACGATAAGGAGCATTAGCGTTCTTAGCTTATGTGACGACGAAACCAGAAGCAGAGAGTAAGTTGGAAGATATTCCAATGGCATGTGATTATCCAGACGTGTTTACTGAAGTTATGACAGGATTGCCACCTGATCATGAGATTGAGTTTACCATCGACTTGATTCCGGGAACTCAACCCATTGACAAAGCACCTTATCGTATGGCGCCTGCCGAGTTGAAAGAGCTAAAGAAACAACTCCAAGAACTTTTGGATAGAGGATTCATACGCCCAAGAGTATCACCGTGGGGAGCATCGGTATTGTTTGTCTAGAAGAAAGATGGGACTATGCGGTTATGCATAAACTACCGGGAGCTAAACCGCGTTAACATAAAGAATAAATATCCTCTACCAAGAATTGACGACTTGTTCGACCAATTAAAAGAAGCCAAGGTATTCTCGAAAATCAACCTTAGATCGGGATACCATCAACTTAAGGTAAAAGAAGAAGATGTGCAAAAGACGGTGATTCAAATGAGGCATGGTCATTACGATATCCGAGTCATGCCTTTTGGGGTGACTAACGCACCGTCGGTATTTATGGATCTAATGATTCGTGTTTTCCATATGTACCTCGATTTGTTCGTAGTTGTGTTTATTGATGATATTTTAATTTACTCGACTAATCATCAAGAGCACGGGGAGCATCTGAAAATAGTACTAAATGTTCTAAGGGAAAAGCAGTTATTTGCTAAACTCAAGAAGTGCGAATTTTGGATGGAGAAAGTTTCATTCTTAGGGCACGTCATCTCAAAAGATGGAATAGCAGTTGATCCTAGCAAAGTTGAGGCTGTCGTCAACTAGGAGCAGCCAACCAACGTCCATGAAATCCACAGCTTTCTTGGATTTGCAGGTTACTACCGAAGATTCGTAGAAGGTTTTTCCAATCTTTTCGGCCCTTTGACCGCCCTCACTAAGAAGAACACTCATTTTCAATAGAACGATAAGTGCGAAGCAAGCTTTCAAGAGCTAAAAAAGATGTTAGTAACTGCACCTGTCCTTGTACTGCCAAGAGAGTCTGAGAAATTCGTAGTTTTCAGTGATGCCTCTCTTAAAGGACTAGGGTGCGTACTCATGCAGCAAGATAAAGTTATAGCTTACGCCTCTTGATAGTTGAAAGACCATGAGAGAAACTATCCCACTCATGACCTTGAACTAGCTGCTGTAGTTTTTGCTTTAAAAAAAAATTTGGAGACATTATCTTTTTCGTAAGAAGGTAGAAATTTATACTGATCATCAAAGTCTAAAATATATCTTCTCGCAAAAAGAATTGAACATGAGGCAGCATAGGTGGTTAGAATTGTTAAAAAACTACGACTGCTATATTCTACACCATCCAGGGAAAGCAAATGTAGTTGCAGACGCTTTGAGTAGGAAATCGCATAGTGCATCAATGAACTCAACGCCTATCCCTAATCCACTTGCCAAGCAATTGGGAATGATCCAGTTGGACGTGGCACCAAGCGTGAAGGATGCCATCCTAGCAACCTTTTTATCCGTCCATTAACTGCTGATAGGTATTCCTGAAGGTATCACCGATGAAGGGAGTCATGTGGTTCGGTAAAAAGGGAAAGCTAAGTCCAAGGTATGTCGGTCCCTTTTTAGTGACGGAGGTCGTAGGTCCGGTCGCCTATAGAGTCGAATTACCATCTAACCTAGCCGGTGTACACGATGTATTCCACGTTTCCACGCTATGAAAATACGTGCATGACCCATTACACGTAATCGACTTTGAACCTTTACAAGTTCAAGCAGATTTGAAATATGAAGAGAAGCCGGTGCAGATCTTGGATCGAAAAGTGCAACAACTGAGGACAAAGACAATACCACTAGTAAAAGTTCTTTGGCAGAACCATGAAGTAGAAGAAGCGTCTTGGGAGTTAGAACAAGGGATAAGAAGCAAATACCCGTACCTATTCCCGTGAGCCACTTTGAAATAGGTATGTTTAATACTTTTGTGATTTATGATGTAGTATTTATAATTAAATAACTTTTACGGTAGTAATTGTGTTTAAAATAGTTTGCGAGTAGTAGCTGTGAATACATACTGTAGTCAGTATGTCGAGCCCATAAATAGGTCATGGTACTATATCAAACCAAATACCCAGGTAAAGATAGTATGATTTGAAAAACATTATTTTCTTACACTCTTTTTGATAATTGTCAAATATCATTGAGTTAAAATAAAGTTGAAAACTCTGTACATCAAACCATACCTCAAGATCAACCAGAGAGAGAGTTACCTCAGTCTTCCACTAAGCCATGTCTCAATGACTTTAAATTTTTCTTACTCAGTTGAAAACTCAGTCTTCAACATCTCTTCTTGAAATTTTTCTTACTTAGTGTAAAGTGTTTCTTTTAGCATAACTTAGTTTACAAGTTTCGGGGACGAAATTCCGATAAGGTGAGTAGGATGTAACGCCCAGTAATTTCAAGCTCTTAAGAAATCATTGATATTGTTGAGGAGACAATATCTACATTTTTTATAAGCAAACCTAAAGTTGTTTTGAAAACTTAAAAGATCAAAACCTAAAAACCCTTAAAAACCTTAAAGTAACATTTAAGCTTTAAACTTTGATTGAACCGAAAACAGGTCAAACAGACTCAGATTTAGTTAATTCAAAGACCGTGGTGCTCACAATAGAAATATCTATTACATGGTAAAATTTTGTGAAAAGTCCACATGTTGACTTTTTGGATTTGTAGTTGACTATTTAGGTGCCAAGTGGCACTTTTGGTTAAACTTTGACCTTTAAATTTAGGCTTGATAAAATTTTTTTTTATGGCTTATACTTACTCAATATAGTATATATATAGTTTATACTTGAATCCTGTCAAGTCAGAATTCAATTTAGTAACAGTAGACTTTTTTTATCCAAAGCCGATACTTAAATAACCCAACTGTCGACATTAAACGAAAAACTATCAAAGAAAAATATCTCCATGCTTCTAGAAACATTTATGTATAAAAAACAAGAGTAATGATGAAAGGATAGAATATCTCAAGAGTAATCATGACAAGAAAGAAAAATCAATAAAGCAAGTGTGAACGCAGAAAGTGGTTTAAAGATATTTTGGCTTTATAGACAAAAACTTTGACTTGACCAGAACTAAGTCAAAATGAACTAGAAATGAGTCAAACCAAAAAGAGAAAGTGTTTGTATTAAAGTCCTTTATCTACCCTCAAAATTTCAGGTCAATCAGATTAGGTTTGACCATCGAAATAATTATCGGAGAAAGCTGCTATCCCTTAGGACGAAAAATCCTAAAATACAAATAGGTAATAAAGTAAGGACTTGGTTCCAAGATATTATCCAATAAGGTAATTATTTTATTGCATTTTTCACCTCAATACCCCTACCTTCCTTCTATAAATAAGCACGCAAGGCTCTTTGTTTTTCCACACAAATCATAGACAACTTTCATCAAAGCTTGTACTTTAGTTTTCTCTCCCTCTTTCCCTCCTTCTACCACACGGCCACCTTGGTGTTCTTGAAGGTTTTTCTCTCCAAATCAACTTGGTAAGTGATCTTGTTGCATGGAGTTACTTCTTGAATATTCCTAAGAATGTGTTTAATTCACTTCTGCTATATCGAGTCCAAAAACTGAAATGATATAGTTTGAACGTGAAACTTTCAAAGGAATATCTTATGAACTACTTGGCATCTCCTTCTTACTATTTGATTTCATTACTTGTTTTTATGAATTGTTTAAAGACCCAATAAGCTTAAGAGATAAAAGAATTAAAGTAAAAAGTAATATAAACTGCTTTTTCATTTTATTGTCCTCATGGCTTCATGAGTTGATCGTATTTATATTTCCTTTTACATTTCAATGTCCTCATGACTGATCTTATGACTTTCATGAGTTGATCGTATTTATATTTCGTATTTAAATTTCATTGTCCTCATGACTGATCTTATGACTTCCATGAGTTGATCGTATTTATATTTCGTACTTATTTTTCATTGTCCTCATAACTGATCTATGACTTTCATGAGTGGATTGTATTTACTCTTATTGTCCTTATGATATATTTTAATCCTTCAAGTTCATATTTGGTGGTATTGGTCATATAGCCTCGTCATCAAATTATGAACCAAGGTTTTAAGATTATCATAAGTGATCGTCTCAAATATAATGAAGTGATGGATAATAATAAATATAGAGAGTTGAGGGTCTATAAACAATGATTTGTTTGATAGATAATTGATTTATATATTATTGTATGGATGGATTTTTATGCAAAAAAGAAGTCTAAGGACTACACGGGGAAGAGTGTAAGTATAGATGTACTTACTGAGGAATGATTGCATGTTTCATTAGGACTATGTGGTGTGTGTTTATTGCATGTGGTTGTTCATGCATTGCATGTTGTGTCCAATTAATATAACGGCTGATGAGATAGCCATCAACAAGCTGGTGTAGTAGCAAGTGGAAGGCTAGTCAGTGGATCCAAGGGGGTTCATAGTGACCCAGGGTGAGTCCAAAGTCCTAATATATAACTAATGCTGGGACCGGTAGGATTCCAGTGCAAACAGGTAAGACTTTAAGTGTGAGGCAAAGGACAAGAACGGGTTTGGATACCTAAGAACGAGAGGTCTGAAGAAAGATGATCATAAAACACCAAACTAATTACTACGATGCACATTCATACAACCTTTGCATTTGTATTATTTATGAACTGTTATTAATCTGATGGTAACTTAGATATGAAAATGGATGACTCACTTGTTTGTCTATGTAAATATGATAACGTCATATTTGCATAGTTACTGATGCAGATTTGGAGAGCAAAGGCATGGACCCATATACCAGTTTTGATGGTTTTCAAACCATCAATGAACTATTATGTGCTAGTTTAGAAATTACTAGTTGTGCTTATATGTGTTTTGTTTTAGGGCATGTAAATATTTATAATGATGTCATGTTTGGTATGTTTTAAGTTATATGCTTATGTGCCGTCTGTGGCACTAATTTTGATGCACCTAGTGTGCATATAGTATGTAAAGATAGACCTAAGTAACTTTTAATAAACGTATCGAGGTATTTCAATCAGCTCTAAATGTGTTATGCTATCAATTCCTAAGGCTTTAGAAGAAAAAAAATATATTCTGCTGCAAGAATTTATCTCTAATGTAGTAATGTCACGTAGAAACCGGAGGTTTCTGCTTACGAATTTGCAGGCTCAAATTCGGGGTGTTACAACGATCTTTGTTTTTGTAATTCTTTGGCATCCATTTGTCAGCCGTCCTAAATACCACATTATTTTGGAACGAACAGGATCTAATGGTATTTTTGGAGATATTTCTGATTGGTTTTGGTTCCGGAATACGACATCCAGCGACTCCCAGCACAGTGTTTGACAGATGCATCCATTGGAAAATTAATTTTGTTTGAAGTCATGTGTTCAAAATTTCCAAGGGTCTCAGAATTTAAGATGAGCTTTTTCCCCTAGCTCATGCATAGCCTATCGTAGCATTCCCTCAGATCTGCATCAGTCAGAGGTTCAACGGTGAATCTCCTCAGTTATCTTGTAGACCAGTTGCTTAGAGGATGTCAATCTGCGGATAACTAGTTTCAGGCTTTGCAAAATCAAGAGATTGAAGATTTTTCAGTCCATGGTTCCTGGCTTTCTTAGCTAGAAGCCGAAGTAGTACAAATCCAACATTTTATACGGATTTCTCTCCGCTACTTGATTTCAGTGGATCAGCGGGATTTGGTACTTGGAGGATTTATGTTCCTCTCTTTTGGGCCATTTGCGGACTCTTCTCTAGTTTCATATTGATTAGGATTTTAGAACGTTTTTTGTCTATGGATATTATTACTCTGTTTACCCTTGTACTTCTGACACATTGAGGGGGAGTAATTGTTTTGTGGTTTTTCTCATTACTGATAAGTGCTGAATGTTACACATTCAAGCTCCTTAATTTACATATGTTAAGCTCTTAGTTTTGTTATAATTTGATGTTTTGTGTTGTTTTTGTGTTTTCTTGTATTTTACAGGTTTTGGATGTAAATCCATCAAATTCCAAGATTATAACGAAGTCGGCAAACTCACTTTTGGATTGATGAGAATGTAAAATGTGGTATTTTTCCCCTTAATATTTAATCTCTTATACTTATTTAATGCCTAAATGTACTCATTATTCTTATATTTTGATTTAGGATGCAAATTGAGGCATTAAATGCAAAACAAAGCTAATTGGGCGATTTTGGACAGATTTGACATCAGTTCGTAATCTGGGCATAACTCTCTCATAAAAGCTTCGATTGAGATGATTCAAGATTCTGTGGAACGCCAAGAAAAAGATCTACAACTTTTATGTTTTGGGTTTTGAGAGATACCGGATGAATCAAGGTCGAAATCGGTCTTGAAGTTGACGTTCTGATGTGGATCTGATGCGATTTATTTTAGGAAGTTTTCAGATATGGAAATTTCATTACTTTGAGCCTTTTCATAATCATCCAATCAATTCCAGCCAAGCCAAGCCAAGCAAATAAATGAAAAGTTAAAGCAAAAGGAAGAAAAGGAGAGAAAAGATGCGTGGAGGACCATGGAATTAAAGAAGAGATTTGTGGGGACCACGTGGAAGAAGACAACATGAAAGGAGCATCTCTTTCCATGACAAGGCAAATTGATTTTCTCTCCATACTTGGCTGATTTGTGGAGACTTAAACAAGGAAAGAATCGATAAAGCATATGGCAACAAAAGTTCCCATTGAAATCATTACCTTCCTAATTATCCTAGTTATCCTAGCCTTTATTTTATGTTTAATATTTTCCTTAATTAGTAGATTTGTGTATTGTTATTTTAGGATAGTCTTTACAGTATCTTTCTTTAGGAGATTTCCTAGGCTTCTAGCATATGGGCTGAAACGTGTATAAAAGGGGGGAACCATGAGACCAAAAGACCACACACCTTCTAACACACATCTTCTATCTTCCATCTTCTCCCCTCTTCTCTAACTTCTTTGAGTCATGGCCCTGCGTGGCTAAACTTTCATAATTGGTCGAAGGAAACGGAAGCCTCGGAATCAATAAAACTGTGAGATCTAATTTGTTTTTATTGTTTGATTTATGCTTTGAGTATCGGATGTTCTTCTTTGCCTAATTCCATGATTGTCTCGTTTAATTGCTAGGAGTACTACTAGTTTATTATTTGTTGCAATCTATTGCTAGGATGGATATCAAATCCGTAATTGTTTGATCCCTCCAATCAGTGAAGCAACTAAGATTTAATGATTTGCTGCTTCTCAGTGATTATTAAATCTTAGGAAGAACATCCAACGAAATTAAATGCAACCGCTTGTGCTTGTGTTGTTTCGCTTCATCGATCTCTCTAATTCTTAAGGCTGCTACTAGATTAAACCTATAGCGCTTGTCTTAAGTTGTTTAGTAGTTAGGGTTAATTAGAGCGCTTGTCTTCTAATTAACTACGACTAAGGAGAGATAGGAAAATAGTTCCAACGGTAAATATTCAAGTATGAATTGATATATATTTGCATCGATGATCAGTTGTAAAATTCCGACGGTGGAAGTTGACTTAGACCAATATTTTCTTACTTGATTGATATTTTAAATTTTTTCTTTGTTATTTTTCTTAAAATTATTTTCATACTCAAAACCCCCCCATCCTTGTTCACGTAGCATAAAAATTCGGCTAATTATTCTCCGTGGGATCGACCCTTACTTGCACTACTACATTTATATTTTTAGAAGTAAGGTTTTATTTTTGGGTGCTTGCGACAGCACGCCATGCATAGATTCAACTCCAAATTAATTTTGAATTTAAGGAAAGAGAAGTCGGCAAAAAATCATTATTTTTGGAAAGAATCCAGAATGAGCACGTCTCAGTAATTTAATCATAACTTTTGTCTCAAGTATAATATTGCAACAAAATTTGTGGTTTTGGAAAGCTAATAAGAAATACAGAAAATATGTCAGAAATAGGTTTTTCCTAATTCGGATGTTTACCATGCCAAAATCGCCCCACAATAAAAGACCCCAAATCTGTACGAATTTTGGAATCCTTTTCCTACTTGGATAGAAATTTCAGAAAAGGAAAAGACTTGTAATTATTCTATTTCGACTAGAAGACCTCCTTTGAATTGTAATAGGAATTCTAGAGCTCTAGAGCTTCTCTAATCCCTATAAATATGCCTCTAGCCTTTGAAGAAAAGACACACAAGCTTTGAGGAAGAATCAAAGGCTACATCAAGAAGGAGGTTCTTTTTAGTTTTTATTTTCTTTCTTCCTTTATTTATTTTCTATATGTATATAATTTTAGTTTATATTTGTTGTAACTAATACTTTAGTTAGGGCTCGATTGAAGCCCTAATCATGGCTCTTTAAGTTTTTCAATTTGCTTTGCTACAATTTATATATTGATGCTTAACTTGATTAATTCTAGTTTCTTGAATTCCTCTCATGTTTATGTTTGGCCATCATATGCATGTGGTATGGATTTGTTATTTATGTCAATTTGGATGACCGAGTCCTGGGCGTAATAGAGTAACAAAAGAACCCCGACACAGGTTCTTGGATTAATCAACATAAAGACAACTGGAATAGATACCATATTCCAATCTGAGTGTGTTTACCGATTTCCATAGATTTATGCTTCCTTGAAGAGCAACTTAGTAGATACCATGCTAAATCCTTCAAGAAAGAAAAGAGTTAGAGTAGATACCATGCCTAACTCGTTGCTTAGGGAAATCAATAGCTTTAGGAGAAGATACCATTCCCTTGTGGCTGGTAAACATTAAGCATCATGTTATGATTGTAGTATTGTGCATATTGCGAATCTTATTTGAATATGATTAGCGGTGGATATCGAAGCCCTACCTTTTCTTCATTGTATTTTTAATTCAATCTTTTATCCCGTCTTATTCAACATATCGCTTTTAGGAATTTCTCTTTAAATACAATTTATACCAATCCTCGTGGGAATGATCTCGTATTTGCCTGCTATACTATTGTTTTGATCTTGTGCACTTGCGAGTAAAACGTACAAGTATTTGCCTATTTAATTAGGTAGACATTTGTACAACAAGTTTTTGGCGTCATTGCCGGGGATTGTGTTTAATTGTGTTTTTAAAGTTTTTCCTTTTATTTTAGTTATTTTTGTTTATGATAATCTAAAAAAAAAAAAAGATTTTTTTCCTTTAATTTTAAATTTTTATTTTTGTGTTCCTTTTGTTATTTTATTAATGTGGGGAAATATTCTTACACTCCATGGACCATGTTCATATTGCTTTAATCATTATCATCATGTTAGAGATTGTCCTAAAATGAGACAATTTTCTAACTATCATTATGAGCATGAACACACTGTTCTCTAGACTGGGTAATGACTTCTACTATGATTCCTATAACTCGGCATGGAGCCAACAGTCTAATTTCTCGAGGCAGGGACTCAAAGAAAAAGGCGTCTATGAAGTGAATGGCAATAATAGAGTTCAAACTCTGATGACTACCATGGAAAGGAAACTGGATATGCTAGTGAAAGTCATGACTACTCATAACATCTCTCCCATTCAACAGATTGCTCAAGTTGAGGTATGTGCCATATGTTCTCATTCTTACCACACCACTGAGACTTGTCCCATGTCTTCATTTACAGCTCAGAAGCAAGCGAACTATGTGGGCCAGAATAACTATCCTCCAAAGAACGATCCATACTCCAACACCTACAATGCAGGGTGGCGAAACCACCCCAATTTTTCATGGAGTAACAATCAGAATGTGCAAAATCCACAAAGGCAGCAAAGAAATTTACAGCAAGGATATAACTATCAAGCTTCACCACAAGCGGTCGAACCGAATCCAGAACCAAAGAAGAATGACCTTGAAGATGCTCTACTCAAATTTTTGACTGACCAACAACAGACCAATGCTCAGATCAGTCAAGCTGTCCAAAGATTGGAAACACAAGTGGGGCAGTTGGCCAAAGAGTTAAGTGAGAGAAAAAGAGGCGAATTCCCAATGGAAGCTGACTCTGAACAAATCACCAACCACCTCAAAAGAGAAAGAGAAGAAGAGCTTCAAAGTCAGTTGGTGGCTGATCCTAATGGATATTACATGGAGGATTGGAGTTCTTCCTATCATGAGCAAGCCATAACCACATTGAGGAGTGAAGAAGTGGTCAAAAATCAGGAGGAAGATGGGACGAATGAGCAAATTAAGGTCACACATGATCTACATTGGGAAAAAGGCAAGAAAGTAAGCACTGAGGCTTCTTCAACATTAACTCCTATTCCCGCATTACCAAGAAGCCATGAGAGCAGTCTGTTAGAACTCTTAGACAAGCAAACTGAGGTCATCCAAGTAGAAAAACTCTCTAAGTATTCTCTTCATAGTATTCCAGTTCATGATTCCCTTCCGGATGAGAAACTGTTTGAGAATTCTCAGAGTGATGTACCTCGATCTATGAACATTAGGAACTACCTTTCTGTAGGTAGAATTCATTCTCTATGGTCCAAGAGAAGAAAAGATTAGTGCTTCAAGTTTAAACTCAAAAGCTACTACCAACAACGTTTGAGCAGTCTAGGAGCTCAAGCACATCTGCCTAGATTAGTGGTACTGAGGCCACTGCATGCACTGAAAATCGATATCCTTAAAGAATTCTGGTTTTGTTTTTAATTATAGTTCATTTTATTTTGGTTAATTTTAGTTTTATTGTGGTTAATTTTAGTTTCTATTCTTTTTTATTTTTTAGTTTTCCTTTCCTTGGTTTTGTTTTTCTAGTTTTGTTTTTCAGGGACAAGTGTTTTCGCATTCAAGTTTGGGGGTATGCTACGAGCCATACCTAGTCCAACTAATTTTCTCATCTCCCGGGTATGATCTTTCCATTCTATCTACACATTGAGGACAACGTGTAATTTAAGTTTGGGGGTATGGGACACACACACACTTTCTCACTTTTTGTTTTAAAAAAAAACAAAAAAAAAAAAAATTGAAATTGCATGTTCATGTTATTTTTAAGACTTTGGTTGATCTGAAAATTGTGATTTGAATTTCATTGGTGAGCTTAGAATGTTGAACACATGATCATTTGAAATTGATTCTAAAGTCCTACTACTTACTTTTGGCATCTAAGGTTCATTTGTTTCAATCTAAACTATCACAAGCACATTAGCATATAATTTGTGAGGCATGATATATGAACCTAATTGTGTATTTTTCAATGTCTTGAGTGAAGCTGGGCGACTTGTTGAATGGATACCTTGGCATATTTATAATAATAATAATAATAAAAAGAAAAAGAAAAAAAAAAAACCATTTTTGAAGCTTTCACTGAGTAACTGGACTTCTTGCCTCATTAAGCATTGAATGTTCACGTCAAAAAGTGAGAAATTCGGATTGGTTAAAGTCATGACTAGTTTAGTTCTGTAACCTTTTTGACTTGAGTTAATAAGCTCTTGGGGGTGTTTCCACACCTAGTGCCCTAAAGCCATTTGGTTTGGGAGCATTAGCCTAACACTCGTTACATGGGTCAATTAGAAAGCTTAAGAGAACTAAGCATTGCACAGTTTGACCAAAAAAGAAAAGAAAAAAAAAAAGAGAGAATAAAGCTCTTGCTATTATGCCTTGGTTAAATTTGATGGGGATCGTAGTGAATTTTGAGATATTGAATCATTGCACATTGGAATTAATTTGAAGCCTCATGATTATGTATTAGTTCACCTTACACTGAATTGAACTTGTGATGCCTCAGCTTGTCGTTTGTAAGTGGTTAGACTTTGGAATTCTATTTTATATTGAAGATGGAGTTTATCTTTTTAAGCTTGCTAATGAATGAGAATCATAATTTTGGTGACACTTAACTCTTTGGAATAAACATGAATTTTGGCATAATGTTTGTGGGTATCATTCATGGCAAACTCTCATGAGACTTCACTCGTCCACTAGGAAGTCCTAGGGGTTTAAAAGGCTTGTTGCATACGCTAAATGCAATCGTGTTTCCCGCGACAGAGGAGGTAGAGTAGTTATTGTTTTAGTTTTCCTTTTCTTTTCAATTTTGCTTTGCTAAGGGACTAGCAATATGTAAGTTCGGGGTGTGATAAGTGCTGAATGTTACACATTCAAGCACCTTAATTTACATATGTTAAGCTCTTAGTTTTGTTATAGTTTGATGTTTTGTGTTGTTTTTATGTTTTCTTGT
>NC_084891.1:13330000-13350000 GCF_958979055.1 Alnus glutinosa | reverse complement strand
CTTCTTCATAAGGTGGAAAATCTCCTTCACACCTCACAAGGGTCACACCAACCCTCTTGATACAATTGATTGTGGATCGGGTTTGAGATTTCTCTCACAATGACAATTCTCCTTTTTGAGAAGGATATACAAATAAAGCTTTTACAACAATATCTCTCTCACTAGAACTCTTGTATGAATTGAACTTGAATGGCTCAAATGAACTTGAATATATGAAAGAAAGAATGCTTTGAGTTCTAAGCTTGTTTGTTTCTCACTTGATTGATTGATGTAAAAATGAGAACCAAGGTCATGTATTTATAGGTCTAGCAAGAATATGACCGTTGGAGAGAATTTGAATTTTGCTAGCTAATTTTCCAAGTTGCAATCACATTTTCAAAGTCAGAAATTGTTGCTAGCTAACTTTTCAAATTTGTAATCAGATTTTGAAAGTCAGAAATTGTTGCTAGCTAACTTTCCAAGTTGCAATCACATTTTCAAAGTCAGAAATTGTTGCTAGCTAACTTTTCAAATTTGTAATCAGATTTTCAAAGTCGGAAATTGTTGCTAGCTAACTTTTCAAATTTGTATTCAGATTTTCAAAGTCAGAAATTGTTGCTAGCTAATTTTTCAAAGATGAAATCTGATTTTCAAAGACAAGAATTATTGTTAGCTAATTTTCCAAAGATGAAATCTGATTTTCAAAGACAAGAATTATTGTTAGCTAATTTTCCAAAAATGAAATCGGATTTTCAAAAACTCGTGTATGCAATGTATGAAGGGTCCTAAGGTCATTCTAGAGTAAGGAGCCTTAGAAGTTCAATCATATAGGAGCTTTACAAGAATACCCTAATAAAATACGGATTCTTCAATCTTGAGTTCTTCAGTGCTTAAGGGCTTCTTGCTTTGAATTCCAAATGCCTTTGATTCTTTTTGGTCCTTTGAGAATGTGTGCTCGAATGTTTCTTGCAACTATCATACTTGAAGTAAATACATTAGAGCAACAAGATATAATTTGTTATCATCAAAATATTTGCAATATAATCGGATTGACGCCATAGGGCTAACACAATATTTTTTCAGGCTTGTTGCATATGCTAAATCCAATTGTTTCTCCCACGATAGCGGACTTATGTTTCATGCTTTGATTTTGTTTTTCATTTTGTTTTGCTAAGAGACTAGCAAAATGTAAGTTTTGTGGGGTATTTGATGAGTGCCAAATATTGTATATTTGGACCTCTTAATTTGCATGTGCAAAACCTTTAGCTTCATTATTTTCTGATTTTTTTTTTTTTTGGTGTTTTAGTATTTTGAAGATCATTGAGAGAGAAAGTAGTGATTTTTATGTGTAATTACAAAGAAACGGGAAAACAAGTACATTCTGATCTGTTGGCTCGAGCACATCTCTGCCCAAAAGAAAAGAAAAATAAAAAGGAATAAGCTATTTTTTAGAAGACCGAAAAGAAATGAAAGAAGAAGAAAAAGAAATTGAAGAAAGCCAATATGCGTGGGACCAAATAAAAAGAATAAACAAAAAAAAAAAGAGAAGTGGGAAAAGAAAAAGAAAGAAGTGAGGGTAGATGCGTCATTTTTGGACTTTTTTTTTTCTAACCCTAGCAACACCATATAAAAAGGGTGCTTTTCTTTTGTAAAAAGGAGAGTGCTTGTGGAAAGGCGCAAGCCTGCAGCCTCCAATCGAGAGTCTTCGTCTTTGTATGTTTTAATTTTCTTTGTAAGACTTTTAATTTTCTTATGTTCTAAATAAAAGTTAGTATTTTATTTTTAGTCATAAGAGGCTAAAACCTCAACTAAGGTTGAAGATGAAGCCTTACCATTGATTAGATTTCATATTTTCATGTTTTGCTCGTATAATCTGAATTTATGTTCATTTCAATTCAATTAAAAGATTAAAACTCTTTCAATTGATTATTTCGATTAATATATGTGTAAAAGTTGGATATTCAATGTCTTTCATCCAACAGATACATTGAATCTTTTGATTTAATTTGGATATCTATTGTAATTTGTTTGTCAAAGCGGTTACATTGGATGATTTTGAATTAAATTGGATATTCATTGTGAGTTGTGGAAATTATGGATTCATTGAATTTTTCAATAGGTAATTTTGTTAGTTTGTAATTGGCCACATTCTGTTGGACAAAATCACTTCTTTGTAAAGATGCTTTTTAACAGGGATTCCTCTATTCAGAAGTGCTTCCAGAAGATTCTGCACAGTTTGTAAGTCAGAAAATTCAGTTCCCTGTCAGCCGTCTGGACGACGTGGCATACCGTCCGGACGCCCATCTATCCGAAGTGCCAGTCGTCCGGACGATGTGTCCCAATTCCCATCTGTCTAAAGCATCATCCGTCTGGACGACGAGAACTTTCCGTCCAGACCTTCCCCTGTGTCGAGAAGTTTTGAACTGCTACAGCTTGCATCCATCTGGACGTTTCAGCAGCATGGCCGAACGACACTCAGTGTTTGACAAGCTTCAGGATTTCTTTCCAAAACGTAGTTATGGGAAGATTGCTGCAGCCGTCTGGACGACGTGGATTCCCGACCGGACGTGCTCATCCATAAGGCAAGTATCACATTCAAAATCCAGACGTCCGGATGCTAGTTAGCATGGTCCGAACACGCGTGCATTAGATATGGAAATTACATCCATCAAATCAACTGTCCAGAAAATTATTCCCCTGGTTCGGACACGCGAAGCCTTTATATAGAAATTACTTGTAGCGGAAGTGCGACCATCCAGACGACAGGGCACGACCGTTTGGACGCGGCTCAAAAACAGGAAAGAATTTTAGTGAAATTCTCAAGAAATCAAGGGCATAGTTGTCCGTCCAGAAGGCCCTTAACTACCGTCCGGACGGCGCCTAGTTTTTATCAAGCCATACGCTCATTTGAACCGTCAGCCTATAAATAGAGGTCCCTAGGCTCGAGAGCAGCAAGAATTCGGTATTGAATTCCATTAGTGCTTAGAGAGCTATATTGTGAGATTATTGAGCTGAGTTGATCTCTCAGAAGCTATTGTTGTGCGTGCTATTGTTGTGCTTAATCTGAAGTCTATCTTACGGGTGGCCCTAAGGTAAAAGATTCCATTGAAGACCCCTTCAGGTAGGAGACTTGGTTGGGAGGCGTTCATGTTGGGTTACACGTTAGAGTGCAAGGTACGACCACTGCATCAAGGGTATGTGAGTGCTACTACTTTGTAACTAGTCTTGTCTTCTGAATAATGGATATCCTAGGTTTGGCTGCCCCGGAGTGGTTTTTCTCATATTGAGTTTTCCACTTTGTTAACACAAATTCTTATGTTATTTAAATTCCGCACTGTTATTATTTTGTTAACGCTTTGTGCACACACACACTTCGAAGTCAATTCAATTTTTCAAATTTTATGAAAATTAGAACATGCATAGGATTTTATTGCAAACAAGAGAATATGAGCTTTGAATTGGTGAGTGTGAATTCTGAAACCTTATTGCTCTTTATCTATTGTTTTTAATTCAGTTTTATTTAGTTTATTATTTTTGCATGAGAAAATCCCAAAAATTTGGAACTAGGTTAAGATAGAATTAGTTTAAATAGAAATTAATTTTCGCAACACAATTCCTTGTGGATTCGACCTTGTACTTGCACATACAGTATATTGCAAACGATTCATGCGCTTGGGAGTAATTTAAAACTCACAACAACTAGCACAAATGGAACAACAATCACCATGGAATGTGTTGCCAGCATTGATGGACTTTCCTATTGTGAAAGCATCAACCTTCTTTATGAGAGCATCTATGTTCATATTTAGCTCTATGTCTTTCTTCACCTCATAGATGCCTCCTTTGTTGGGGATACAGGCAGATTTATCCCGACAACTCGAAAAATCCCACTGTTGTGAGTTGTTGAACAACTAATCTAAAGTCCTATAGGCTTCATCTCCCGTCAAACTCAGAAATGCTCCTCTGTTTATTGACTCCATCATACTACGGCTGGTGATAAGTTTCAATGTTGTACATCCAAGCTCCTTAACTTGCATATGTTAATTCCTTAGCATTGTTATTTGTTTGATTTTGTGTTGTTTTATTGTTTTTAGGTTTTAAATAAACATGCAATTAAATCCATTGATTTTGGGCTTAAAGCACACTTTGAGAAGACCTAGAAGATATGGTTAAGCTTAGCCAATCATAATAGAAGAGCTATATGATGTGGTTAAATTTAATCAAATCAAGGGTGAAAATTATTATTGACTTCTAATTTAAACCAAGTGTGTGTGTTTGTTTAAAACAAATATCTTAAATGCGGAATTTAAATAAGACAAGATATTTGTTATGAAGTAGAAACTCTATGAAGAGAAAAAACTACTCCGGGGCAACCAAACCCAGGAAATCCACTATCCAAAAACAAAGCTAGTTACAAGACACTCGTACTCGTATAACCCTATGCAGTAGTCATACCTTTAACTCTGACACGAAGCCCATTGTGAACGCTTCCCAACCAGATCTTCCACCTGAAGGAGTTTTTGATGGATTCCTTTACCCTAGGGGCAACCCCTAAGATAGACTTCACACGAACAGTTGAGCACACACTGGCAACGGCTTGAGAGCTAGCAGATCTTCGATTCTCCCTAAACACCCTCTCTAAGCACAATGGAATTCACTGTCGAATTCTGTACAAAACACAAGCCTAGGGTCCTCTATTTATAGGCTTAAAGGAGACCTAAAACTGCTGAGATTCGAGCTCTAGCTGTCAAGCGTCTGAACAGAAGTTAGCCTCGTCCGAACGGTTTTTTGCGATATCCTTTCAGAAACAATGCAATTCTATCTTTATCAGGTTCACGTCCAGACAGCTTGACCGAGTGTCCGGACGGCCTTCGCTAAAATCCTTTCTGCGTTCGAACGGAACTCTAGAATATTCTGAAGTATTGGACATAGTCTAGGCGTGTTGCCACGTCGTCCGGACGGCTTGCAGAGACTTCCTAAACAATGTCGACTTCTGAAATTCCAACTCCTTGTTGAATACTGACTAACCTAGCGTCTGGACGGTGTTGCTCTAAAGTTCGGATTCCTTTATCGTTATTTGCTGGACACTGAGGGGCGTTCGGATGCCTTAAAAGGCCCGTCCAAAGGGTTGCACAAGAACCGGCTGTTTTGTCTTGGATTTTGCAAGGACTCTTCATAGACATCTTTTTAGAAGCCTATGATCAGATACATTGTCTGAATACCTGAAGATTCTTAATTGAAAACCAACCATCCTGTTAAAAAGCAATCATTATATAAAGTGTTTTTGTTTATCCAAAATGTAGCCAATATAAAATACTAACAAAGGGAATGATTAAATCGGAATTTCGCCAATAAAACTCAAAATTGGATTGGATTCAAATTTGGATTCTGCACACGTCTCAGTGTTTAGATCGTAACTTTCTTCTTAATTTCGTATTCCAATGAAATTAGTGGCGTTAGAAAGCTAATGAAAACTTAAACAAAAATGTCAGAAATAGCTTTTTCTTAATTCGGACATTTACTATACCAAAATCGCGTTGGAATAAAAAACTACAGACTTGGACGAATTTGGAATCATTTTCCTACTTGGATTGAATTTTCAATCTCCTACTTGGACTAAGAGACTCAGTTCCGATTTTTCTTGGATTCCTAGGGCATTTAGACCTCTCCTAATCTCTATAAATAGACCTTTAAGCTTCAAGAGAATGGGTGCTTAGCTTTAGACAGAAAATTCTTCTTGGAGGCTTGATAAGTTGAAAAGGAGAAGAGCATGGTAGGAGGCCATCCCAGCACCACGATGAGGCGCTAAATTCGTATTAGGGTATTGATCTAGCCCTTTGCAAGTAATAATAGTTTAATTGTATTTTAATTTGGGATTTTCTATATGCATGATGGTTGTATAACTGTGAGAATTGATCTTAATGTTTATATTTAGTCATTATGAATTACTTATCTTGTCTTAGAAAGTCTTTTATATTGATTGAACTCAATCCTTCATATTTTCTGTGATTATGTGAATCATTGTTATACAAGGGTTTTAATTGATACATGATCAAGAGGGTTAGATAGGCCATGACTAGGGAAGACGGATTGTACTACACCCTAGTTTAGTGTAATTTAGGTAGACAGTTTGTATCAATTAAAGATGGGTAATAGTATTCCATTGATTGTGTGTATCCTATTAAAAATGTAGTTATTCCATAGCTAGGGAAGACAGGTTGTACCGTGGTTAGGTGGACGGTCCGTGCCAACTAAAGATGTATTATACTTATTTTTTAGAGGTAATTTTTTGACTACATGAGTGAGACGATGCATAGTATGAATTTCCCTTGTTAATTTATGATTGACCATTGTTTTGTGGTGAGTGGTGAAATCATTCCCCTATTCTTCCGCTGATCAGAACAATCTTTGTTTTTATGTCTTTAATTTTATGCGTTTAACTTAGTTATAAACAAAATTAAATCAAACTTCTTTTAATTAAGTTGTATTTAATCTTGAAAAACTTGATAGCAATTCCTACACAGTCCTTGAGGTTCGACATCATCAATATAATCCTATCCTACAAGGATTCGTCCCATTGCTGGGGACTACAAATGATTATGTTATTAAGTTTTAAATATTGAATTTAACTTGATTCTTTTCTGTTTTTATTTTATTTCTAATTTTGGTTTCTTTACTTTTATTTTATTTATTTTTCTTTTTTCTTATTTTATTTTCTTTTTGTCAATTTATTTCATGTGGGGAGGCATTCCAACACCCCATGGACCATGTTCATATTGCTATAGTCCTTATCACCATGTTAGAGATTGTCTTATTGCTGGACCGGGGAATGACCCTTACTCTGATTCCTATAACTCGGCATGCAGCAACTAGTCTAATATCTCGTGGCAAGCTCAAGCTCTTGAAAATTATGCTCCACCAATTCATGAACTGTACCATCAGCAACATCCGCAGTTCAATGAGCAATCATATTCCCCTCAATATCAAGCGACTCCACAACAGCAATCTTAGGCCACACCATCTCCAGTCAGATTTTGACATTCAAGATTAGTTGTTGAAACTTATGAGCAAGATGGATCAAACATTGGACTCTCTGAATCAAAAAGTGAACTCTGACTCTGAATCCATTGCCAAGATAGAAGCTTACGAAGATAAGTCATCTCCCATCTATTGGACTCAATTCTTCATCGAGATGGACGCTAAGATAGAAGTTCACGTTGAACAAATCATGAACCACCTCAATAGAAAAGAAGAAGAGCTTCAAAGACAGTCGGTGGCCAATCCTGATGGAAACTATAAGGTGGATGAGAGTACTTCTTATGATGAGCAAGTCATCACCACCCTGAAGAATGGAGAAGTGGTCGAAACTCACGTGGAAAATAGGAAGGAAGAACAAATTGAGGCCCCACAAGCTCTACATCGGGCAAAAGTTGAGAAAGTGAGCACAGAGGCTCCTCCATCATCTACTCTTCTTCTCGAGACGCTATATGAACCCCGAGCCCCTATTCCAGGGCAGGCGAGTAGTTTGTTAAGGCTGTTAGAAGAGAAAAAAGAAACCATCGAGGTAGAGAACTTCCTTGAGATATTCTCTTCATTTTACTCTGAAAAATTGAATTGACTTCTAAAAATAAAGTGTGTGCATAGGTGTCAACAAAAATTAAAGCACAGCGAAAGTAAATGACACACAAATTTTTGTTGACGAAGTGGAAACTCAGTTAAGAGAAAAACCACTCCGGGGAGGCCAAACCCAGGAATTCCACTATTTAGAAGACATAGCTAGATACAAGACAGTAACACTCACATGTACCGATGCAGTGGTCGTACCTTGATCTCTGACGTGTAACACAACACGAATGCTTCCCAACCAGGTTCTCCTACCTGAAGGGGTTTCAATGGAACTCCTTTACCTTAGGGCCAACCCCTAAGATAGACTTCACAGCTGATCAAATCACACACTTGGCAAGGCTTTAAAGGAAATATCACGTCTCTAAGCTGTAGAGAATTCACCACCGAATTCTATCTTGAAAGCATGCCTAGAGCCTCTTATTTATAGGCTTAGGAAACCCTATTTTGAGTCAAAAACGGATTCTGTGGCACGCGCGTCCGGATGGGTCAAGTTTTTCTTGTCCGGAAAGTAATTCTGGAATTTCCTAAAGGGCCGTCCTGATGGTCAAATATTTCCATCCGGACGGATGCCTTCCGGATGCTTCTAGGGTCCGTCCGGATTATTAAATTATATCATTTTTTCTAAGCTTTCCAATGAAGCCGATTTCGTCCCAATCCGATATTTGAGTAAATATTTATGACCAAAATACCCGAGGGTGTCCGGACGGCTTGACCGAGCGTCCGAACGGTCAATTGCAACCGCTTCTCCAAGATAGCGCTGAAAGCTTCCATAACAAGGCCGTGTCCGGACGGTGTTGCCCTAGCGTCTGGACGGTTGCACGAAATTACCATAAAAAGGCTTGGAGCGTCCGGACCTTGAAGGCTAATGTCCGGACGATTGAACTGGTGCACGCAATTTCCATATATGAAGATTGATCGTCCGGATCATGAAGGCTGGCGTCTGGACGGTTGAACTTGGTATGCACGTTCTTGCCTTATAGAGGACATCGTCCGGACGGGATCACACATCATCCAAACGGTAGCAACGGTCTTCCCATAATTGTGTCTTGAGGCAAAAATCCTAATTCTTGCCAAACACTGAATTGCGTCCGGACGGTATAACCATGTCGTCTTGACGGATGCGTTGGAACACTGGGATCATTTCGAACTCTGAAGAGCGTTCGGACGATTTGCCATTACGTCCGGACGGATGAAACCTTGAACTGTTCGAAGCTTCTCGACACTGATGGGCGTCCGGACGAAAAGATCTCGTCATCCGGACGGATGTTGCTGACTGATGAGCGTCCGGACAGAATACCACGTCGTCCGGACAGCTGACAGGGAACCGAAATAAATCCTTGAAAACTTCACAGAATCTTCTCGAAGAACATAGCTGAAGAGTAGACTCTGGATAAAGCAGCATCCCTGTGAAAGCAGCAACATTACATAGAAGTGATTTTGTCCAACAGAATGTAGCCAACATTACATAAGCAGTGAATATACAATTTAAAGTGCATAATTCATATGATTTACTGCTTGATTCTTATGGTGCTGCAATCTAGAGGGAATGCCAGAGTTTTTAGGTTCTAGGTTCAACTAGCATGTGGTCAATTTGGCCATCTTATCAAAAACATCTTGTCTTATCCAAAAATTCTTAGAAACACAAAGTCAGAGAAGGAAAGATGTACCTTTAGGGGAGTCATGGATAGTGCACATTTTTCATCGCATGGGAAAAGAAGCTATCCAATTTTCTCATATACAAGAAAGCACTTTGAAAATTATAGTCAGAAACTCTCAATTATATCTAAGCCAAGTAAATTAATACCCAAATAATTGAGATATCAGGAGAAAATACATGCAATTATCTGATATGCCAAGAAAAAAAAAATATCCTGCAAATTCTCCCCAAAATTATTATTATTATTATTTTTTTTTTTGTTGAAAACCGATAAACAGAAAAACAACAAACACATGCTCAGAGAAGGAAATGACATCTAATCCCAGCATGTAAGGTAAACCAAACTTGTCCTCATGGAGAGAGGTTTAAGAAATACCAAGACAGAAAGGCAGCCGCCCGACGTGATTCAACTGTCATCCTCAAAAGAAAATATCTGCAGATGTTTCTCAAGACAACAAGAGAAAATATGGGGATAAAATAAACGGTTCCTCAAACAGAATGCAAGGCATGAGTACGATATGACAAGATAAACAATGCAATGCAAACATACCTGACATGCACTAGGATTTAGGAACCAAAACCCTAGGCATGGGAGACCTCACCTACTAGGTGAGTCCACTCCCCCTTAAGGGGTGAATTGTCTCATCCTTCCTTACCCATACCTTCTTTACCTGTGATGCAGGGGTGTGAGCAATGTCCCAATTGATCAGTCTGACTAGGACATTTTGCATCATGTTGACAAGCCCTTCATTGGTCTGATTCTTCTTGGGCTTGTGAGGCTTCACTTTGAAGCATTCGGCTTTCATGTGGCCATACTCACCACAGTGATAGCATGAGGGAGAAAACCTTTGAGGATAATGTCGTTGTTGCCGAAAAACATCATGAGGCTTAGAAGGTTTAGAGCTAGACTTAGCTGTCTTTTGCTCTGTTTTCCTGATCCGAGGCTACTGATGTCGAATTTGAGGACAGTGTGGCCTGATGTGTCCAGAGACACCACAATGATAGCAAGTAGGCTGACTTCGTTTGCTGAAATGCTTCTCGAAGGGCTCTGCAAATTTAAGATTAGCATTTTCACAAACAACAAAATCCTTACCTCTTTGAGATATATGCCTCCTATGGGGCGGGACATATTTATCTGAAGAGGTTTTCTCAATAACGCCCTTTTTGGAGTCCTCCTGCTTCTTCCAAGGTCTGTGAGATTTTAACACAACACAATTTGGTCTAATATGACCAATTTTCCCACAATTATGACAAATAGGAACAAACTTACCTTGTGTTCCTGAATCCTTGGAGTTAGGCATCACACATTTATCTAAGCAAGAATTTTTAGAACAAGCTGCATCTACTATCACATGCTTAATACCAACATAGTCTAATTCAGAATCAGAAGCATGTGAAGTAGAAGTATTTAAATCAGAAGTCAAATCAGGCTTGTTCGAAATATCTGAATGAATACACAGCATGTTTTTCAAATTATCACTTGAGAATTTTTTCAGGAGATCTTCAGATTCTTTTAATTTATTCTCAAGTGTATCAATAATGTCAAACAACATGGTATTCTCAGATCTCAAAGAGTCAATCAAAGCATGAGATTCAGATAACTGAACAATCAAAGACTCTTTTTCTTGCTTCACCTTTTTAAGCTCTTTAGAATGTTGAGCATTCTTCAATTTATTAAAAACCTTAAAGAGCTTAATATCAGAATCTTCATTAGAAAATTGAGAAGAATTCATGATAAAAGGTAAAATAAAAAAAAATAGAAGTCACAAGAGATGAGGATCACACTCAGGAAATAAATCCTAAACAGAGTGTACCTGCTCTGATACCAATTGAAAAATTGAATTGACTTCTAAAAATAAAGTATGTGCATAGGTGTTAACAAAAATTAAAGCACAGCGGAAGTAAATGACACAGATTTTTGTTGACAAAGTGGAAACTCAGTTAAGAGAAAACCACTCCAGGGCAGCCAAACCCAGTAATTCCACTATTTAGAAGACATAGCTAGATACAAGACAGTAACACTCACATGTACCGATGCAGTGGTCGTACCTTAATCTCTGACGTGTAACCCAACATGAACGCTTCCCAACCAGGTTCTCTTATCTGAAGGGGTCTTCAATGGAACTCCTTTACCTTAGGGCCAACCCCTAAGATAGACTTCACAACTAATCAAATCACACACTTGGCAAGGCTTTAGAGGAAATATCACGTCTCTAAGCTGTAGAGAATTCACCACCGAATTCAATCTTGAAAGCATGCCTAGAGCCTCTTATTTATAGGCTTTGGAAACCCTATTTTGAGTCAAAAATTGATTCTGTGGCACGTGCGTCCGGACGGGTCAAGTTTTTCTTGTCCGGAAAGTAATTCTGGAATTTTCTGCAGGGCCGTCCAGACGGGCAAATCTTTCCATCCGGATGGAGACTGTCTGGACGCTTCTAGGGTCCTTCCGGATGCTCAAATTACAGAATTTTTTCTAAGCTTTCCAATGAAGCTGATTTCGTCCCAATCCGATATTTGAGTAAAACGTTATGACCAAAATACCCGAGGGTGTCCGGAAGGCTTGACCGAGCGTCCGGACGGTCAACTGCAACCGCCTCTCCAAGATAGCGCTGAAAGCTTCCATAACATGGCCGCGTTCGAATGATTTCACTTCGGCTGCACGAAATTACCATAATAAGGCTTGGAGCGTCCAGACCTTGAAGGCTAACGTCCGGACGGTTGAACTGGTGAAAGCAATTTCCATATATGAAGCTTGATCGTCCGGACCATGAAGGCTGACGTCCGGACGGTTGGAATTGGTATGCACGTTCTTGCCTTATAGAGGACATCGTCCGGACTGGATCACACATCGTCCGGACGGTAGCAGCCGTCTTCCCATAATTGTGTCTTGAGGCAGAAACCCTAATTCTTGTCAAACACTGAATGGCGTCCAGACGGTATAACCACGTCGTCCGGACGGATGCGTTGGAACACTGGGATCTTCTCGAACTCTGAAGAGTGTCCGGACGATTTGCCATTACGTCCAGACGGATGAAACCTTGAACTGTTCGAAGCTTCTCAACACTGATGGGCGTCTGGATGAAAAGATCTCGTCGTTCGGACGGATGTTGCTAACTGATGAGCGTCCGGACGGAATACCACGTCGTCCGGACGGCTAACAGGGAATCGAAATAAATCCTTGAAAACTTCACAGAATCTTCTCGAAGAACATAGCTGAAGAGTAGACTCTGGATAAAGTAGCATCTCTGTGAAAGCAGCAACATTACATAGAAGTGATTTTGTCCGACAGAATGTAGCCAACACAAAAACTAACATACTTTGGCTTGGCGTATCAAGGATGTGGATTCCATTGGCTTGGCGGATCCCACATATTTTGACTAAATGAGTCAGCTTTATAGGTTCGAGCATAGGCCATCTGTGCTCGAGTCCTCCATTAGGCCAGGGTACATGATCTCCTTCCAGGTTTATCTTCTCAATTGTTGTTTCATCCTTGGTTTATATTTTTACAACAATGTGTTGCACTTGACTGGTATTTGGTTGGAGTATCACTCTCTTCTTCAGGACATATGTTTTTCCAATCAAGTTTGGGGGTATGATATGCCCTGCATCTGCTCATTCAAGTATTCCTATCCTCTTATTGTTATATTTAGTTTTACACACACATTGGAGGCAATGTGTGATTCAAGTTTGGGGGTATAAAAGAACGAAACACTGTCCAAAATTTTACTATGTTATCTCTAAGAATTTGGTTGAACTTTAATTCTGATTTGTATTTCATTGGTGAGCTTAACATGATGAACACATGATCACTTATGTGACGACCCAAATATTATTTTTTTATTTTTTGAAAACATAAAATGAGTCATCAGAGTGTCACGACTACATGTCGCTAAGCCAACATACGGTACACATTCCATAACATCTACCTGATAATCAGAGTTACATCTATGCAGCGGATAACACATAGTAACATTATCAATATAGCGAAAGGTATATCTATAAACAACAGTTAATCACAACAAAAGAGCCATTAATATGTCTATATGTTTAAGACTTCTACGTAGCTATTAAATACATACCAAAAGACTGGCTCATAAATACAAGTGTTACAGGCGACACGAGCCACAAACAAAGTCTACCAAAAGGTGGACAATCCATGGTCCAGCCATTATAACTGTAGCGTCGGGCTTAAGTCAAAACATCGCAAATACTATGCTACGACGTCATTCATTAGATCCACTGAACCTATAGTCAAACCATTAGAGTCTGTACGGTTGTGGGGTTAACCACATCCATCCAAGTGAAAGTATAAGTTCACCACCTCAGTTGTATAAGACTCACTATGTATACAATATACACAAACATAATTGCATGCAGGGTTCAACAGCGATATTCACAAATCATTAAGTTCACACAACAACACATTATCGAATACAAGTCACACTGTTCATCACACACTTATATATTATCACGGTTTCTACTAACAATATTCCACTCATACCATAAACAATATTCCACACATCTCACGAGTGCTAGCGCTTCAACGTTAGGCTTACCGTCAACACCGCCCGTAAAGCTACGATTAGTAGGGCACACATCCTACGAGTGCTAGCACTTCAATGCTAGGCTTACCACACATCTCACAAGTGCTAGCACTTCAATGCTAGGCTTACCGTCAACACTGCTCGTAAAGCTACGACCCACAGGGCATACATCTCACGTGTGCTAGCACTTCAATGCTAGGCTTACCACACATCTCAGCCAAGAGCTACTACCCTCTAACCTACCACTGTGCCAGATACTACAACACTGGACCTACCATCTATCAACTACAAGTTCTCATTATACCAAATTACCACATCAAACCCCTATTGTTAAACATGTATGTCCAAACAATTTTCCTTCTACACACATCCACAATTCCACCACATACATCTATATATATATATTCAACATCAACGTTATTCAATCCCTAATAATTTTCACATATCAATTTCAACCATCTCAACATAATTCTTAATTCAACACTTCACAACTCAATCATCAATACATATCTTCATCAAAATTCCATAACCATATACAACCAAAATTCATCAACATCCAGTTATCCAAACAATTTATAATCCAATATGTATCCCAACTCTATCACAAACAATTTTATCAACAATTTCTATAATCATAAACAACCAAGATTCATCAATATCCATTTATCCATACAATTTGCAGTCCAATATATCCCAACTCAATGACAAACAATTTTATCAACAAATTCTATAATCATAAATACAACCAAACACTATCAGTATTAACTTATCATCACAATTCTCAATCCAATAAAATACAATTCAATTACATATATCTTCACCAACAAATTCTATAATCATAAATGCAACCAAACACCACCATACGTAAATTTAATTTCCTAGGGTTCCTCAGTGAGTAGAATACTCACCTGGCTGCATTGAATTCACTACTCGAATATCCCCCACGTTCTAGTTACCTTGAACTTGATGTTGGGGAACAATTGAAGTCTCCACCTTACGTGCCTGCAAACATATATGATATTAGACTAAGTTATTGAACCTATACTCTATGACGTTTAAACTACCCGCGTGCTCACGCGTCACATCACTCGCATCTAAAGCTAATTAGGTACCCTTAGCTACTATAAGGTTAACGTTTAGGTTTAGGTTCATATTATATCGTTTATTAACACGAAGGTGTGCTTATTATTTTCCTTAGCTCATTCGTTATTGTTATATTACATTACTATTATTAACCCTTTAAACCACATAACCATGTTCACAAGTCAATACAAACCTATAAATAAGTCTCTACTAAATTAAAGCCTCAAAACATACTTAAAACATTCAAACAACTTAATTCCACTTAAATCTTTCTCCAATCAACAATTAACAACATATCCATAAATATCAAAATCAACTTCTCTATTAGTCATAAAATCACTATCAAACCAACAATTCCATAACAATTCATCACAAGTAAAACTACATACCCATCAATATTAACAGTAATATCCACAAACCCATGGTCTCAGAAATACACCAACATCAACACCAAATTTAGAAATCCAAAACCACCAAAATCATCTAACCGCATAACCATACCTACTTAACATTTCATTCCCTCTTTCCATCACCTTTGCTATTTGCACCAAAAGATTAAACACCAACTTCAACATTCAACAATTCAACACTATCATAATCGCTCCAAATCAGCCCAGGAACCATATTAATTGAGATAGCCCCAAAACAGGATTCCAATCTTTCTCCATATGCCGATCAAAACAACACCACAAATCCGCAATTTCAATACACATGGCCACAACAAGGAATCCCAAAATCAGCCCCCATTCACAACTAAATTCCATTCCAAAACTGAACTCAAAAGTCACCTAAATTGATAATCCATAAAACAATACAAATCAAAACTAAGAACATTAACAACCCATACAGTCCAGCCCAATAACAAAGAATCACTTCAAAAACACAAACCTGCCAATCCAACTCCAAATTTTGGATTTCATCACAATACACCCACCAAAACCGAAACCCAAACCCAAACAAGGAACCCACCATCTGGCCATCAACAGAAAATATCCAAAAAACCCTAAATTTTCTTCTTAAATAAACTAAAATCAAACTCTAAGGATATGATGTATTTTCATGCTATTAGACAATGGATAATCTAGAAATACAAGGAAACCAAGTAAAAAATCAAAGGCCAGGGATGAGGAGTCTCACCGATTCACTCTCGGGTAGAAACTCACTGTCCAGTTGCTGCCACCATGCCACAATGGTGTTCTGACCACCCAACTCCAAAATTGCTCCACCCGCGGCCAAGAATCCGTCTTCCTCACTCTCAGATTTCTCTCTATCACACTGGGTCTCTCTCTCTCCCTCGTTCTCTCAGGCTGCTTTGCACGTGGCAGAAGAAAGGGAGAGGGAAGTGGCAAGTGAAATGGGGAAGAAGGGCTGCTGGTGCGTGAGAGAAGAAGAGGAGAAAAGGGGAGAGAGGGGTTCAGGTGAGATGAGAAACCGAGAGGGGGGGCTGCGTCGGGCGTGAGGGAGAGAGGGAGAAAGAAAGAAAAGAAAGGAAAGAAAAGGAAGAGGGAAAAATATGAGGGACACGTGGCACCTTGGGAATGGGTGGGAGGAGATAATGAAATCCTCCCCAGCCAACCGGATTGTGACACGTGGTAGAGGGAAATTACTTTTCATTTAAAACCACAACTTATGTGAATTAGAGTGGCACCCCATTTTATTAAAATCCTTTCATTTAATAATTAACATTTAGTACCACATATATTTAAACTACACTTTAATCAATGTAATTAATTATTCATTTAATTAGGACCTACTATAATAATTATCCATCTGACTTCGCTGTATTTTATTTTCATAGCATAAATATTATTACCAAGGATATAATTATTATTCCAATTTCCATTATTTTATATTAGACTCTTTTATTTCAATTCCATAAATATAATCACTAAAAATATAAGACTAGCCCCATCTTATTTAATAAATGTGATTTATTAAATGGCTAAATTTCCTATTTAATTTCTTGGTCTTTACAAGTTAACCAGGGAATTAAGAAGTTTTGTTATTTTCTTTGGCAGCATGAGATATTACTTGTTTCAATTTGATTCTCACAAGCACACTAGCACATAGTTTGTGGGGTGTGAAATTTTAAATCAGTTATGTCTGTTATCAATATCTTGGATGTAGATGGGTAACTTATTGGAAGAATAACCTTGGCATAAAAAAAAAAAAGGAAATAAAAAACAAAAGAAAAGAAATAAGAGAATAATATTGATCACTTTGAGCTTTTCACTAAGTAACCAGACCTTTTGCCTCATTAAGGATTGATTGTTCGCTCCAAAAAGTTGTAGTCTTCTTTGATTGATAGAGAGGCTAAGTTTAGCTTCGTAGCCTTTTTTACTCGAGTTATTAAGTTTTTGGGGTGTTTTACACCTAGTCCCCTAAAACTATCTGGTTTGGGAGTCATTGACCTAACACTTGTTACATGGGTCAGTTAGAAAGCTTAAAGGAGCTAAGCATTGCATAGCCTGCATATATAAAAAAAAAAAATAGGTAAAAAATAAATGACTTCTAATATTAACAAGTGTGTGCGAAAAGTGTGCAACAAAATATCAAAATGCGGAATTAAAGGAGACAAATATTTTGTTGACGAAGTGGAAACTCAGTTAAGAGAAAACCACTCCGGGGCAGCCAAACCCAGGATATACCCTATTCAGAAGACAAGACTAGTTACAAAGCAGTAGCACTCACACAACCTTATGCAGTGGTCATACCTTGAACTCTGACATGTAACCTGTTAGTATTTTGGCCTTATTCTGTGTTTGGAAAAAATCACTTAAGTGTAGAGATGCTATAAACAGGGATTCCACTATTCAAAGTCTGCAAGTCAGAAGAATTCAAGTTCCCTGTCAGCCGTCCGGACGATCGAGCCATCCCGTCTGGACGTCCATCTGTCCACTGTTCCATCCGTCCGGACGACGTGTCATCCCGTTCGGACGCTAGACAGACCAGAATCATCAATCCGAATGAAGTGTTCATTCCGTCTAGACCCCATATTTTATCGAGAAGTTTCTGTGCCAGCTTCCATTCGTTCGGACGTTTCAGCAGCATGTCCGGACGCCTCCCAGTACTCGACCAGTTTCTGATTTCCTTCCAAGTTCCAAGAAAGGGAAGATCAATCAACCGTCCAGACGATGTGGTATCCCGTCCAGACGCACGTCTCCGTAAGGCAAGAATTGCAATTCAAATATGACCGTCCGGACGTCTGACAGCTGTGGTCCGGACGCGCGTGCATCAAAGAAGGAAATTGTCGATTCGACTTCAACCGTCCGGACGACTACCTATCATGGTCCGGACGTGCGCATTATCGATATGGAAATTGCTTGTTGAAGAATGGCCGTCCGGACGCCCATCCCCCATGGTCCGGACGCTCGAAAGCCTTATAAGGAAATTACTTGCGGCGGACGTGCGACCGTCCGGACGATATGCCATCCCATCCGGACGATGTCCTTAAACAGGAAAGATTTCTCCGCGGAAATTACGAAAAATCTGTTGACACAGTTGTCCGTCCGGACGGCCCATGTCCACCGTCCGGACGGTGCCTAGGTATATTTTGCCTGACGCTCATTTGAGCCCTTAGCCTATAAATAGAGGCCCCTAGGCACTATGAACTGCAAGAATTCGGTATTGAATTCCTCACTTGCTCAGAGACGTGATATTTCCTTTGAAGCCGTTTTACAAGTGTGCTGTGCTGTAAACCAAAGTCTATCTTAAAGGTTGGCTCTAAGGTAAGGAGTTCCATTGAAGACCCCTTCAGGTAGGTGAACCTGGTTGGGAAGCATTCGTGTTGGGTTACACGTCAGAGATCAAGGTACGACCACTGCATCAGTACATGTGAGTGTTACTGTCTTGTATCTAGCTATGTCTTCTAAATAGTGGAATTCCTGGGTTTGGCTGCCCCGGAGTGGTTTTTCTCTTAACTAAGTTTCCACTTCGTCAACAAAAATCTGTGTGTCATTTACTTTCCGCTGTGCTTTAATTTTTGTTGACACTTACGCACACACTTTGTTTTTAGAAGTCAATTCAATTTTTCAATTGGTATCAGAGCTTGGTACACTCTGAGAAGATTAATTTCTTGAGTGTTATATATTTGACTTCTATATTTTGATATGTCTCAAACTCTTAATTATGTTCCTGCCTTTGATGGTACGAACTATGGCTATTGGAAGGCACGTATGTGTTTATTTTTGAAATCTATTGACTGTTGGGGTATTGTTGAAACTGGTTGGACTAAACCAGAGGATGCAACACTTGAACTAGTCCCTCAAAAGAACGCTCGTCTTTAAAATGATAAAGCCCTCCATGCTCTATGCCAAGCACTTTCTCCATCTGAATTCGCCAAAATTTCAAATTACGAATCAACCAAAGCAGCATGGAAAATTTTGGAAACAACATATGAAGGCACAAAACTTGTAAAATCTGACAAACTTCAAATGTTGATTTCAAAATTTGAAGAAATTAAGATGTTAGAGGAAGAGACATTTGGAGAGTTTTACTCCAAAATAAGTGACCTAAGGAACTCCATGGTGAGTCTTGGGAAACCTATCTCGGATGTAAAACTCATCCGAAAAATTCTCAGATCTTTGCCCGAGCGTTTCAGGATCAAGGTAACGACTGTTGAGGAAAGCAAGGATCTTGAAGAGATGAAGATTGAAGAGCTGGTGGAATCTCTTCAAACATATGAGCTGTCTCTGCCCCAGGTCAAGAAATTAAAGACCATTGCCCTAAAGGCTTCCAAGAAGAAGGTAGAAGCCTCCTCTGAAGATGACTTTGAGGACGAAGACAAAGCTGTGGCTATGTTAGCCAAAAATTTCAGAAGACTGATGAAAGATGATCGGTTCAAGAAGAAGTTTTCTGATAAAATGAAGAAACCTCTCAGAGAAGCTGAACCAGAGGAAGAGGAGAAGAGAGATCCCGGAGGACCCCGATGTTTTGAATGCTCAGGCTTTGGGCATATCCGGGCGGATTGTGGAAATCTCAAAAAGGGCAAGGGGAAGGCATACAATGTGACTCTCAGTGATGAGTCAGAAGAAGATGCTCCAGAGTCTGACAAATTCCTGGCCTTTGTAGCCCCATATGTTGAAGAAGAAGACTCATATTACTCGGAGCAT